>NC_053157.1:158889345-159189345 GCF_016835505.1 Polypterus senegalus | reverse complement strand
TTGGAGGTGTGATGATGAATGTTGTTACTGCATATGAACGGCAAGTTGG
The DNA here is from genome assembly GCF_016835505.1 of Polypterus senegalus. NCBI lineage: Eukaryota > Metazoa > Chordata > Cladistia > Polypteriformes > Polypteridae > Polypterus > Polypterus senegalus. Next base: position 159,189,296 of record NC_053157.1, on the reverse strand, counting down.
GTTTGCAATGGGTGAGAAAGAAGATTTTTGGAGTGAGTTGGATGAAGTGATGAACAGTGTACCCAAGGGACAGAAAGTGGTATATGGAACAGATTTCAATGTACACAGGCAGATTATATCCTATGCAGAAGAGTTGATCTGAAGGAGATTTAAGACTGCAAAGTGGTGGCAGGGGAAAGTGTAGTTAAGCAGCATAGGATGGTGGTCTGTAGGATGACATTGGAGATCAAGAAAAGGAAGAGAGTGAGGGCAGAGCCAAGGATCAAATGTTGGAAGTTGAAAAAGGAAAATTGCAAGGTTGAGTTTAGAGAGGAGATGAGACAGGCACTGGGTGGCAGTGAAGAGTTACCAGACAGCTGGGAAACTACGGCAGATGTAGTAAGGGTGACAGCAAGAAGGGTGCGTGGTGTGACATCTGGAAAGAGGAAGGAGGAAAAAGAAATCTGGTGGTGGAATGAGGAAATACAGAAGAGTATACAGAGGAAAAGGATGGCAAAGAAGAAGTGGGATAGTCAGAGAAATGCAGAAAGTAGATAAGAGTATAAGGAGATAAGGCGCAAGGTGAAGAGAGAGGTGGCGAAGGCTAAAGAAAAGGCGTATGATGAGTTGTATGAGAGGTTGGACACTAAGGAGGGAGAAAAGGACCTATACTGATTGGCTAAACAGAGGGAGCGAGCTGGGAAAGATGTGCAGCAGGTTAGGGCGATAAAGGATAAAGATGGAAACGTACTCACAAGCGAGGGAGGGTGTTGAGCAGATGGAAAGAGTACTTTGAGAGGCTGCTGAATGAAGAGAACAAGAGAGAGAAGAGGTTGGATGATGTGAAGATAGTGAGTCAGGAAGTGCAACGGATTACCAAGGAGGAAGTAAGGACAGCTATGAAGAGGATGAAAAATGGAAAGGCTGTTGGTCCAGATGAAATACCTATGAAGGCATGGAGGTGTTTAGGAGAGATGGCAGTGGAGTTTTTAATCAGACTGTTTAATGGAATCTTGGAAAGTAAGAGGATGCCTGAGAAGTGGAGAAGAAGTGCACTGGTGCCGACATTTAAGAATAAGGGGATGTGCAGGACTGCAGTAACTACAGGGGAATAAAATTGATGAGCCACAGCATGAAGTTATGGGAAAGAGTAGTGGAAGCTAGGTTAAGAAGTGAGGTGATGATTAGTGAGCAGCAGTATGGTTTCATGCCAAGAAAAAGCACCACAGATGCTCTGAGATGCTCTGTTTGCTCTGAGGATGTTGATGGAGAAGTTTAGAGAAGGCCAGAAGGAGTTGCATTGCATCTTTGTGGACATGGAGAAAGCATATGACAGGGTGCCTTGAGAGGGGCTGCGGTACTGTATGAGGAAGTCGGGAGTGGTAGAGAAGTACATAAGAGTTGTACAGGATATGTACGGGGGAAGTGTGACAGTGGTGATTTCTGAGGTAGGAGTGACGGATGAACTCAAGTTGGAGGTAGGATTACATCAGAGATCGGCTCTGAGCCCTTTCTTATTTGCAATGGTGATGGACAGGTTGACAGACGAGATTAGACAGGAGTCCTCGTGGACTATGATGTTTGGTGATGACATTGTGATCTGTAGCGATAGTAGGGAGCAGGTTGAGGAGACCCTGGAGAGGTGAAGATATGCTCTAGAGAGGAGAGGAATGAAGGTTAGTAGGAACAAGACAGAATACATGTGTGTAAATGAGAGGGAGGTCAGTGGAATGGTGAGGATGTAGGGAGAAGAGTTGGCAAAGGTGGATGAGTTTAAATACTTGGGATCAACAGTACAGAGTAAAGGGGATTGTGGAAGAGAGGTGAAAAAGAGAGTGCAGGCACTGTGAAATGGGTGGTGAAGAGTGTCAGGAGTAATTTGTGACAGACGGTATCAGCAAGAGTGAAAGGGAAGGTCTACAGGACGATAGTGAGACCAGCTATGTTATATGGGTTGGAGACAGTGGCACTGACTAGAAAGCAGGTGTGACGAGGATGGATAGGATTAGAAATGAGTACATTAGAGGGTCAGCTCACATTGGACGGTTGGGAGACAGTCAGAGAGGCGAGATTGCGTTGGTTTGGACATATGCAGAGGAGAGATGCTGGGTATATTGGGAGAAGGATGCTAAGGATAGAGCTTCCATGGAAGAGGAAAAGAAGAAGGCCTAAGTGAAGGTTTATGGATGCTGGATGCAGGTGAGAGAGGACATGCAGGTGATGGGTGTAACAGAGCAAGATGCAGAGGAAAGAAAGATGTGGAAGAAGTTGATCTGCCGTGGCAACCCCTAACGAGAGCAGCCGAAAAAGAAGAAGTGAGAAGTCAAGTAGAATGACACCTTTTATTGGCTAACCAAAAAAGATTATAATATGCAAGCTTTTGCGGCAATTCAGACCCCTTCCTTAGGCAAGATGGATATTGCAATCTTTTTTAGTTATCCAATAAAAGGTGTCATTTTACTTGACTTCTCACTAAATTCATAATGGTACACATGAAACAACACCCTAATGCTAAGGGGATACAAGAAGGGATGAAGTATTTATGCTATAACGTTACTGACTTGTTTGTTTGAACCTCATTAACATCTGAGCCGACAAGAAAGAAAAATGTTAAGTCCAGAATTAAACCATACTCACTATCTATAAAAAGTACTGTCTATTACTGTGGTCAGAAAGACTACGAAGTAAAAAAGGGAAGGTTCCATTCAGCAAGAGAATCCAAAGGATAAACAGATGTCACACACTGCAATCCAAGCAATAAACTGGGTTCTTTGTGCACCCAACAGAGTTTTTGTTTCATTTGTGCAGAGTTATTTACGGTACCTCAAATACATTATCCAATACATCACATCTTTGTGTATATTGTCTGGTTATGAACAATGATGAGTTCACTAGGACTTACAATTTGTGCTCATATGGCTATTTTTTACCTCAAGATCTGTCAATTCTGTAATTATATCAAACAAGTTATCAACCAATGTGAATAAATAAGCAATATTCACATTAAACATCCTTTTCCCAATATCAACACAAATTGGCATTTTGTTCAGATTCATCTGTAGTGATTTTGCTTATTCTAAGATCAGATTACCCACCTAATTTTTATTACTAAGTATTTCAATAAAGTCACCCTTGGGGGCCAAGAGATGTCATTACTAAAAAAATGTCAATGTACAATCTGTTTTGAATGTTTCAGTCAGTTCTGAACTCATCTGCATATCACAACCTAACTTGATATCTGAAGCTAAGTTCTTTAAAATATGAGTAAATAATGTTGTATACATTACTGTTACTACATTTTTTTCATTATATTTCTTAGTTAGCCAATAAAAGGTGTCATTTTGCTTGGCTTTTCTCTACATTCATAATGGCTAACACGGTACAACAACCTAGTACTGCCTATTCATAAAAACACAATCTTCACAGTCAAAACCTGTGCTGACTATCTAGAACAGATTCTAAAACCAAGAATATCAAACTAATATGCTGAAAATACTGTATATGCAAAAGCATAACTCTCCCCAGGCTACTTCTTAATGTGAACAATAGCCAATAAGGAACAAATAAATATGAAATACCTGTATGTATTGTAGACCATCTTAAATCTTAAAAGTGTCAGTCAAGTAAAAAATGATGCTATAATGTGGGTGTATGCACAAGTGTACTATACAATGGACATACTTTGGTTCCTACCTTGCGCAGAATGTTAAAAAATTGAGAACAGATCTCTACAACCCTTTAATGGTTCAACAGAATAGTAGACAGATGGGAGAATGAACAGATGGAATTCAGAGTAGCCACTTCAGCTACTTAAACTGTATGAGATCTTTTGAGTTGTGTTTTGGCAAGTCCTGAATATGAATGAGAAAGCTCCAACCTATTGCTACTAAATAACAAGTATTTCATTTTCTGTTAAAAAATTACAATTGATGTTATCTTTAAGCTCTTTGTAGCTTTGAACATGACACTGTAATTTTTGCTTCTGCATTTGGTTCATTTTGTTTTGTTACTGGAATCCATTATATGATTTTCAAAATTATTATCAATACCTTTCAAGGTTATTTCTGTTTCAATTGCACCTCTTCAATCAATGTCTTTGATTCAGTGGCGAGGCTTGAGGGGAATCCCTTCTCAGTATTTTGGTCTTAAACAGGATACAGCTTAGTTTTTCAAGGGTTTATCCTTATATATAATTTGATACTATCCGTATGTATGGTGTTCGCGTCAATACCCCGTATGTATGGTGTTCACGTCAATACCCCATATGTATGGTGTTCGTGTCAATACCTCGACTCAATACAAGTTAGAACCATGCCATGGGACTCTGCCTCTGTAGTTAGAACATAACATGGCAAACGCAGACGCAGTACAGTGATCCCTCGCTATATTCGCGGCTTCACTCCATCGCGGATTTTAAATCTAAGCACATCTAAATGCAGTATATATCACAGATTTTTCACTGGTTTGCGGATTTCTGCGGACAATGGGTCTTTTAATTTATCCTACATGCTTCCTCAGTTGGTTTGTCCAGTTGATTTCATACAAGGGACGCTATTGGCAGATGGCTGAGAAGCTACCTAATCAGAGCACGTATTACATATTAAATAAAACTCCTCAATGATATACAATGTGTTTCCCGCGCGGTGCCTGATTGTTTGCTTTTATCTGTCTCTCTCACTCTCTCTGCCTGACGGAGGGGGTGTGAGCAGAGGGGCTGTTTGCACAGGGCTGTTTGCCTAGGGGATACGGACGCTCCTCTAAAAAATGGCGCTTTATCGCGGTGTTTTGGCATACTTAAAAGCACGTATTGATTTTTTGATTGTTTGCTTTTCTCTCGCGCTCTCTCTCTGACATTCTCTGCTCCTGACATGCATTCTTTGAACAGGAGGATATGTTTGCATTCTTTTAATTGTGAGAAAGAACTGTCTTCTCTGTCTTGTCATGGAGCACAGTTTAAACTTTTGACTAAAGGGTGTTATTTCATGTCTAGAGGGCTCTAATAATGTTAACAGTGTGGGAGAGTTTATAAGGGCTTAAAATATATAAAACTAACCATAAAAACATATGGTTTCTACTTCGCGGATTTTCATTTATCGCGGGGGGTTCTGGAACACATCCCCCGCGATCGAGGAGGGATTACTGTATTCCATGATTGGCTAAGAATGCTCAAATGCTTAAGTGACACCTCTGGTTGGCCGAGTATAGTAAGTCGGTGTTGGTTTGAGCAGATAACAGTAAGTTTGGTTGGTTTTTGGAACATTGGTTTGGTGGGGCATACTTTCCAAGACTAACATCGTTGACTGACTTAAACCCTTCGACAGCTCCGGAACCGTAAGTAATTTAGAATGTATCGCCATTTGCTTGGTACTTCGAAATCTATTTTTGGGCAGTTTGGTTTTGGCATCCGTCCTTCTGACATCAATTGGAAAACTGAGTAATGATGGCTGGGTATTAACCACGGTCTTTGTTTAAATTTTAGCCGATCTCAGATCTAAAATGACCAGGCCAACATAATTATTACTCCGACTCTGATTAGAGTCATAAAATATGGTTTGTTTTGAAAATGTGTTTGCCTGGAAAAAAATCAAATGAGATGCGCCGAAGAGCTGAGTTCACGTCTCGCAGCCCCGTTTAAAGAGGAAGCTCTTCATTACATCGGCCGAAAATGTCTATTTTAAGCACAAATCAGTGCCATGATAACAAAATCATTTCAAGGACTTAAAAAAACAAATAATTCTTTGCAGAGAAAGTATAGATTTCACAAATGTAGAATTTGTAGCCCGATTTGATCGGGCTCCGAGTCGCTAGTTAAAACATGTTTTAAGTCTAAAGCCAGTTCCACCTTGGTGAACAATTTAAGCCGTCCCAGAAAAGTACAGGTCAAATTTTTGTGAAAATACTTCATACAGCTCATCTATCCCATATTGCATTTGATTAATATGAAGGCTGGGGAGAAATTCTGGTCATGAGGAAACAGTAAATTTGTCAACAACCTAGTGTTAATCACAATGTCCTGATTCACCCCCTCAAAGCAAAAACGTCCTACAATGGTGTTAATGGTGTTGAAAGGGATGGAAGAGGGAATGTATTTAATGTGAAGAAGAGTGTCACCAGGTTAATTTGACATTAGTGGCTAGCTCTTTTCTTGATGAACATCTCTTTAAAAGGAAAAGTACAAGATTTTTCTTGTTAACAATAGAGTTCAGAATGGGAAACTGAGCAAGAAAGTGTGCAGATGGGACTGTTTTAGAGAAACAAGTCTACTTTGTTTTTCAATTGACATACTAGTGAATATTCTACAAATGAATAACAGAGATCCTCTTTAAAAACAAAGTATAAGCATCACAAAAAATTCAATCTCACCAATTCTGACCATCTAAAATGGATTAACTACTGATTTTTTGTTAAGTTACAAATTCTTTAATGTTTTCTGAGTGACACCAGATCAAAAGTGTAACACTCCAGTTTATCTGGAACTTGATTTTTAACATTGTCTGCAATTTTTCCTTTAAATATAATGTAGTAACTCACTCAGGTTCCATTTACTCCAGAATTATGTGGGTTGTTAAACAGAAGTCAACCAGTGAGTCAATTAAGTTAATCCTTACCTATGCATAATTCTGAATCACTAATTTAATTTTATATTGCATTTACAAATGAAATGGCCTTAATGATAAAGTTCAAGAGAAAATGATAAATTCAGGAGTCAAAGGTTATTGTTATTATATTAACAGTAAAATGTGTCAAAGTTCAACGAACACACAGTATATGCAGAACACAAAGAGAACAGCAGCATGAAATAATTTACCTGAGCATCGGAATTTCTTGCTTTTGATTTGCCCAATCCTTTTATTTGCCAGCCTCCTTGGGCTTGTACACCGGGCACCACTTGTCTCAATTGGATTTTCATGAAGGTAATCAGCAAGCCACTTCAGATGGCAGTCACAGATAAATGGGTTCTGAGCCAAGTGCCTTAACAGAAAAAAGTTATTTGAATATTTAAAATTATGCAAGGTATACTGGATATGAACATCATAAGATATATTTGCAGTAGATATTTATATATATTGAGTTCCACTAAAAATTCTCTCAGATTGATAAAAAGAAGCAAATGGTAGAAAAATAAAGATATAAATATAGTAATAAAAGTTACTGACTCATTAAATAACACATTCAATTATTTGTTATTAAGCTCAGATGCAGATCATGGATCCAGAGGTAAAGAGTTACATACTGTATAAATATCACAGAACCCTGAAGATGAAGCAGTTATGTTTTTCTATCTTAAAATAAGTTTAGATATATAAAAGCATGTTATGACGTGATAGAACTATGGGTAACTCATCTTTGATTATTTAATCTTCTCAGAGTCATATATAATAAATTCGGGGTTTGCTGTTCACTTTTAGCCTTTTAAAGTACTGAACATCATTAAAACTGTGAAAAAGTATTAATGTTACTCTATAGTAACTAAGTCCAGAATTTACTTTATTAACATGAACAAGTATCATTTATGAATGAATGCTTGTTTAAATTTCTGGTTGAAACAGAAATATAATTATTTTATGGTTTGAGTGGTATATCAGAGAAGACAACGTTTTGAACCTTTGCTTGAGGTGATTATAACTTTGCTTGTACTAAGTACTGTAAAAGCAAAAATTGTAATATTCTTTGTGTGGGCCTTTAAATTAAATGCCTTTTAATGTTTACATTTTTAATAAGCATAAAGACCCTCAACCCTGCAGCAAATGTTCATTTCTTTGGAGTGAAGTATTTCGTAGTTCAGCTTTGTTCAGATATAATTCTACGAGCATCCTTCTCTCTAGCTTACCATTTTTCCTAAGGTTATTCTTGCACTCATAGTTATAAAAAAACATCACCTCTCCCTTTCTTTGAATAATGGCCTCTATTTTCTTGCAGAATGTAGCAGTGCATTAAATGCAGTTCCTTTATGTGCTCTGTCTGGGTCTGCAGAGCTGGTTACTGCTGCAGCAGCTTTCATGTTTGGCAACATTTATTATCATTCATAAGTAAGTTCCCTTTTCACTAGGTAAAAGGTAATAGTACACATTTTATTCCCTTTAAGTGTTTTGTTAGTTAGACAATACAAAGAAAAAATATAAATGTAGTCAGAAAAAGGCCCAGAAGATCATAATTAGGCTACAGGATATTTAGATCTAATAGACATGTCTAATAATCATATTTTGCATTTGATATTTATAAGAGGCACACACATATACTACATGTATTTCGAACAGAGCTTAAGTGCACCAAATACAGCTTCTGCTGTTTATCTGATTGAGTTTGAGCATCATTGTGAAATTTTGTGGAGAACTTAGGAGGGATCTAATGCTAAATACAAACACAGCATAGCTTTAGATAGGTGTTTTTCCATGCTGTATGCTTCATTACTGTCTTATCCCTGCCACCCTGATACAAATCATTTCTGGTGGGCTCAGAAGGGTACTTTTATATTTTATTGATCATAGGTATACGCTGGTGTTATTACAAGAATAAACTGAATTTTGGGTTCCTGCTAAAAACTATCCTGATTCATTCACCACTGACTGCAATTCGATTTTAAAATGCGAGTTAAACCAAAATTAAAATATTTTCCATTACTCCTGTATAAAGCTTTTTAAAAAATGTAGGTCCATTTTACATGTTTTAAAATGACAGACATACAGACAATAGATGATTATATAAATATGTCTGTTAGAAGGAAAATACTTTACTTAAAAATGCTATTATAACACATGGTTAAAATGACAATGTAAAAGATACAACCTCTATGGTAAAAAATTCTGAAACACTATTTTTACAAATAAAGATTACATATGATAAATAGAAAATTTCTTAAAACTGCAAAAACAAAATACATTATAAAAATATGTAGGCAGTGTTATTTTGCTTAAGGTGAATTATATTATTAAATTAAAAGAAATGAAACATACAGAGTCTGAATTGCCCGAAGAGATGCAAATGTGCCTTTGGCAATAGTCTGTAGTTTGTTGTCATATAAGGAGAGCAGGTTCAGGTTATGCAAATCTTGAAATGCATCCACTCTTAGACAGTTAATTTTGTTAGCATTTAGGAGCCTGTAAAGTAAAAACAACTGAAATCAGCACACTGCCTTTCACACCCTTTCAATGAGTGGTTTTAAAGCCATCAGAACAGACAGATTTATGGACATTGTTATAATTTCACTTAAAGAGTACACAATGTTAAAATGTATATACATTTATACATATGAATATAAAAAATTTTTTGAAATGAACAGGCCATTAAGTCCAACAAATGTTATCAATTTTAAGCTTCACAGCTTTACTAAATCAGACCTAAGACACAATTTGATAAATACCAAATACTATTTTGAATAAAACTACCAGGTAAATGCAGTATTTTTAATATACTTATAATTCTATGTATAAACATTTTTTTTAAATCAATGCATATGAAATATATACATGTATATATACTGTATGACAAAGTAAGATGCCATCAACTTTGCCTAGTCCTGTCATATTCAGACAAGTCTCTTCTTAGTTTAAAAGATTTCAAATCCTTCTTTCACTTATTTCTTTGAAAGAGTAATATTTTGGCCCTCAAATAAGTCTAAATGATCTCTGGTCAAACACACTCAGCAAAACCATCAAGACAGGCTGTATCCATATAAGCCAGTAAAGTTATAAACACATTAATTGTTCATATGATATTTTTGTGAAAACTTAACTTTGCTTTCCATAATGGCATTTTATGCACTGGTGTAGTAACTAGCTGCTAGTCAATATAATTTTTTATGAAAGGACTATGAGATAACCCTAGTAAGGAAAGCAAAGCAAGGTCAAAACTGGAAAATAATTGTCAAAACTAAAACAGAAACCACAACAATAGTAGTTAAAAGATAATTGCAGAGGTCAATAGCAAAGTCAGAAGGAAAGTCGCATGAATTGGTCAGTTTTTATCCAATCCCGAATAGCGAATAAAGTCCCATGGTGGTTCTTTATACCCTTGTGCAACATGACATCATTAATTGCACACTTCCCAAAGAATGGCGGAGTGGTGGCTCTGAGGCTAGGGATCAGAAGGTTGACAGTTCGAATCCCATAAATGCCAAAAAGTAACTCTACTTCGTTGGGCCCTTCAGCAATGCCCTTAACCTGTAATTGCTTCATCCTGGGTATGATATTAATCTGCATCCAGCACTGCATGTAGGCCCTCCAATCAGCAGGGAAAAACCTGGAGGTTGGTGGCAGAATTGGCACTCCAGCCACCATAAAAAAACTCACACTGGTCCTATTCCATCTTAACTAGTGTGGTGCTCAGATGTCACCCATGCATGGCTGCACTTGGGCATCTGGGATCCGGAGTTGGTTTGTCATGTAGTGTGTGCGGCAGTATCAGCGCATGTTCCTAACCTCTCCCGAAGAATCATGGCAAATTACTGTGGCAACACAGCATAACAACTCTCAAAAATGTCAGTTAATGAAACAAAATGTGCTTTTTTATATGTCAGTAACTCAAAAACTAATACTAGAATTAGATTAGTTGGGTTAAGAAAACCCTAAAAGAAAATGGTTTTGATTTTTACTTACTTGATTTTGTTTTCCATTATTTTTTTACTTTTTCCTTCTGACCCTGACAAGATTTTTGTGACAATTTTTTATTAACATCCCTGAATCCTTTTCTACTTTTTCTGTATTAACTTTCATCATTTTTTGGCAGAGTTTTTTAAATTCAGGTCAAAATAAGCTGGCACTTCAAATACAGATATGATGCAGACAAGCTGCTAGAGGTCACATGATCCATTTAATACAAGAGCTGCTTTGCAAACCCAGCCCCTTAAGAATAACTGAATGCTCAGGAATGCATGGACACCTGGAGCTGCTAGAGTAAGTTCTAGACTGGTGTCTTTGGAACAAATGGAAGGCTACCCCAGACCTTTAAGGTATTACAGGACTTGGCTGAAAGTAAAGCAGCATGGGATTTAAAGATCTCAACAGCCAGGAGCTCACTGATTGCAAAGTGGAAGATCACTCCACTGATTGAAGCAAGAGACGCAAGGGTGTTGAATAACAGATAGTGATGAGTGAACAATACCAAGTTTACTTTGTGGTGAGCTCCCTGAAATCACTGAAATGTTTGCAATATTCTCCAAACTGCATTAAAGTCAATGGGGACAGACTAACTGAACTAGATTTGACTGGATTATAATGGTGCAGTCATCTTTAAAGTGTCCCTGAACCCTAGGGCAATGTCTGCCAACTATACTAGACAGATTGTTGTGGCCAAAAAGATGCCCTGAGCTGTGCGACAGCAGTGCCAACCACTGCACCAATGAGCCTCTGTAACATCAAAGAAGAAAGAACACAGTCAAAGAAGCGCAATTATATATTTCATTAAAACAAAGCAGAAATGTAAATATGTAGGTCTTTTGAAGGCAGAAAATTCAAAGTGGCATGTCATGATTGAAACTGCTGGCTCATTCTATTTTTTGAAGTCACACTGAATGCTCTCTAAACTGTTTATGTCTATGCTTTGCACTTTTTCTTCTATCAAAAAGATAGAAACATCTTGTAAATATTCATAATTTTTTTGTTATTATTATTATTTCACAGAGTATCCCCTGTTTTGTCAGGCTCTTCAAGGTTTGTTTTCATTATAGCCGCACCACGTGAGTTATTATTATACATCCATAAAGCACATGCCTGCTTCTCTTATGTTGACGTGGAACTTGAAGATTGTATATTTCGCTACAAGCACAGATAACTAGTCCCATAGAGTATGTAATGAAAATGCTCAGCATTATATACCCAAACGGTGGTACCATCAATGTTGGCTCTTACAGCTTCAGAAGATGTTGCACTGGCCTCGCAAAGCATTATGGGGTGTTGGTATCAAAAAAAATAAAAAAAATTCTCCTAAACTGGCCAAATTATCAGTAAATAATTGGACAAACAAGAACGAATATGGCAAATTCGCTGTGAATAATGCTTTGGCAAAATTTGCCGATTGACACTAAAGACAGAGTAGTAAAGAGAGAAACAGGAAGTAAACAAAGTGTTGGGTATAGTTCAGTGCTGGGCATGTTTTTGTACCACCAAGGCCTGTTTTCACTAGACACCTGATTTTTTTTTTTATTTGTTCTCATTTTATTTGTAATTTGAATTCTCCCATTTTCATTGATTGAATTCAGTAAAGACATTGATCACATGTGCTAATGGTACATGTAGGTAACACTGTGCTAAAAGAGTGACATTTCAAATCAAGACACATACAAAACAAGAAGGAGACTACAGGTTATGGAGTTGGAGACCTTACACTTCAGTAATTTTACAAAGGGCTCAAAGAAAGCAGTGTGGAGACTATGGATTTTGCAGTGATATTCTGATATGGAAGACCAGCAGTCTGTTAAATTGTAAACTGCTAAGAGGAAAATCATAAGCAATCTGTAAATTTTGCAGAGCTTATAAGATTAGTTTAGTAAAAATATAATATGCCAGCCTCACTGAAACTAAAATGTTACACATGACAAAAACAACAGAAAAGTGAGCTATGGAAAGAAAAAGGAAAAATAGTAATTTAACATCCCATTCTGCAAATGTCTTATATGAGGAATAAATAAAGTAATTTGAACAGCCTAGCTTTCCACATACTGTAGCTGGCTCTTTAGAAGTAGTCAAAAGTAGGCTTGATCGAGTCTCTCTTTGGACTTGGCACTATTAGCAGGGAGATTTGAAGAAATTTTAAGATGCAGATTAAGCTTAAAGCAAAAGAGCACAAATGAATCAATAATTGGGACTACTTTGCAACCCACTGCTTTCCAGTCATAATTCCATGATGCTACATCACATTGCTAATTTGCAAGCTCCTCCCAGTATGTGTAGTGATTTTCATCTTGTTATCTTAGTGTACACATTTTATGGGTGTTATTCGAAATAGTTTCTTTAATAGTAAACATCACCATCAGACTCCATACATATATAACTGTTTGTTTCTACTCCTTTGACAAAAACATTTCATGAATAAAACATATAAACAATGATGGCAAACATTTCAAAAAATTCTGCAGTTGTCAAAACTTATGTTTAAAGACAATTATATTAATTCCATCTTAAAAATCAATCGAAACAGCAAAATCATAATGCATTGATTTGTGAATATGTACAGTAACTAACACATGATGGTTGATACAGCTGCCCTACAACTCCCTGTGGCTGGGAGGGAATCCTATGGATGTAAATGGATGGAAAACTGACCATTTGTACCTCTAGAATTTTGTACAGACTACATACTAATGTTTATTTTGTAACAATATTTTTTTCTATGTTGAAATATTAAGGTTTTGTTATTTACAGTTACAAATATACATTTAAATTAAATGTGTGACTATGAGATACCTTTAATCAGCAACTGCTTACTAACACTAGAGGAGAATTCATTTATCGTAACACAGGGAAAGAAACTTATTACTCAATAGATATTTGTGGTCTACTAATGCTGGCTTGAAATTTCTTAAGATAATTCTACTGACATATCTGCATATGAACTTTTATTTCATATTATTTGTGCAGTTAACTTATATTGTTGTGGAAAACTATGAAGAAAAATGACATGTGGTTTAAAAGATATGTTAATGTACCTTAGCAGCTTAATACTATAATGTTGATGACAATGATACTTGTAACAAAAACAATGATTTAAAAAAGACCACTAAAACCTCTCCACACCACTCATACATGCTAATCAACATTTAAGTGAAGAAAATTTCAAGTATTAACACGTTAATAATTGTGGCAGCATAGCAAGAACTATGTTGCATAACCTATGAAAGATATTTTTATGCTGGTTGCGCCTAAAGTTATACCCACACATTCCATATACCCACTTAATGGAAGCATTCCTTTCCACATTCTGCAACAGCTTAATACAAACATTGCCAATCAGCAGAAAAGTTAAAATTTGAACAGTATATAACCCCATGACACATAATAAAAGAATGTATTCTGGACAACTTCTTCTATTTCTTTTCTTCCACATTTCTTTTTTTTCATATGATCACAAACATTCCTGTTTCATCACAAGCAATATCTGTATCCATGGGCATGCTGGCTTAACAGTCAACACATGTAGTGCAACACCTGTGCAGATTTGGTATGGTTTGTCAGCACTTCAGGATTATACAAAAATGCTTTTCCTGTCATTAGTCAAAACTGCAAATGGCTTTCCCCTTCTCTAAAAAATGTAAAACTGCTGCAGTGCTTTATAAGAACTACGTTTTAGTGAATGATTTTTTTTTGTTTACTTTTCACTGGGGAAAAGTCTACCAAAATTCTTCAATAGGACGTTTTAAAACATTTTTACTTGCTTCACTATCCTCTTGCATTTAAACAATGTATGTCAGTAAATGGCATACTTCAAAACATTTACATTAAATGTTGCTTATCAGCTGACTTATACTCATTTTAAGTTTAGAGCTGGACAAGCCTAAAAGATATAAGACAGTGATTCAAAAATGATCGCTGAGAGGTTCTAGATGGCCTGGTGGACAAATTTAGCCTTTCAGTGATGCATAACATTGCTGTGCTCTGAGCTAAGCTGGACCTTTTGATACAGGCCAACAAATATATTAATGGGAATGTGTTTTTGGAAATGCCAACAGCTGTGGCTGATACACCTAGACCACTAGAAAACCACCATCTTTCTGAAATACTAGGTAATTTGGCTCTTATATAAAACCCTGGCTAAAGATGTTTTATTAGTGTGTGTTCTTTTTTGAGTTTGGGTTTTATGAGTAACTAGCTGTGCTACAAGGCTTTACCTGGGAAATTGCCTAAGGCAATGAGCATTAGTTATAGTGCTATCACTTAATCAGATGTATCAGAAGTATTATGTAACTAAGTACTTTTTTGAATACAATATTATGAGTTTGCTTGCACTCCTTACCCTTGAATATGCTACATACAATTGGCCATAAGTAAAACATTCCTGCCGTAGATCAATTCTGCTTTTCCTAGTGACCGACTTTGGCTTTTGTTGATAATCAATGTGAGCCACAATGTTGGAAACTATTCTTCTGTGTTCAAACAAGTAATAAGCTGAATAATGGGATTATTGAGTATTTATGTCCACCTGCTTTGCACCCTATACTTGCTGGGATAGGTTCCAACTTCCCTGCGACCTTGGTCAGAATAAAGTTTATTATTATTATTATTATTATTAAATGTTAAAACATTTAAATGATTTACATCATCCACTTAAGTATTTCTTTTCATGTTTTTCAACAGTTATATATTTGAACTTTAATTTTGCCATAGTTATAGCCGGACAATAAAGTTTTAATACTGAATTATGTTTTACTTTAACTTATTACAAAAAGCAATGACATTTACAGGCTGCACATTTAGGTGGCCTATGCCATAAAATTAATGTTTGAAATGCTAATATTATAAACTAAAATGCATATCTTCTGGCATACTTAAATACATTCCTCACAACTCCTTCAGCCAGGAGGCCAATAGTTTTGAGAATTGAGTTACATGTAAAAAAGCAATGGAATGCAAATCTATGTTTAATGGAGCACATCTGTAAAATACCAGTGAACAGATTTTTCTGTGTTATGAAGAGAATAATATGTGTGATGATATTATTTGTACATCATATTATAGTATGAATTGGAGAGATGCTCACACCTAGATGCTGCTTGGCAGGAAGTTTACAGCATAAAATACATAAATTCACAACATTCTTAAACTTTTTACCTGCTATAGGTCTGTTACAGTGAAGTCAGTAACTGTTCGTATATAGTGTGTGAGATAAAATATCAACATATATTGTATGTATTTTTGTGATCTGAGAATGAAAACACTGGCAAAACTAATAAGTTTGTTGATTATTGACTAGCACAACATGAAGTATATTAGTTTCAGAACACTTATACAAAAGAAACAATACAGTATTGTGAACTACATGTACAGTCAGTACAGGTGCTAACATTTTGCCAAGCGAAAGTGTAAATATTGCACCTTTATATAGGAGTTCTGACAATGATGTTCTATACATTAAGACTATTGTCGGTCCATTCATGCAGTTTGGGGATTAAAAAAATCAAAGGTGACATTCTTGGTGTTACGAGTGTGCACTACATATAGAGTTGATCAACCTCTCATTTCTGAACTGTGCTAGCTCCATCTATTGCAGTTTGTTTTGGGCACAAGGAATCCAACTCCAACTATATTTGTCTCTACCTTCCTGGAAGCTGGACTTGAGGTGTATAGCGTACTACAAATGTGTCACCACATCTTACTTTAGCTTCAGTGAATCTTACTTCCTCAACTTCTGGGGTCACACCACATATCATCCTGTCTTTTTTCCCTAGTCACTTGTTCACTTGTCTATCCATGCTATTGGTGAGTGGCATTGTTATGCTGGTGCCATTCAATTGGTAGCTTGTCTGCGCTTAATGGAAAAAAGATGGAGTACCTTAAATTGGCCTACTTGCTATATTATTATTATGGACAAATGTTAACAAACAAAAAACACCTGTCAGCTAATTTACTTTTTTCTTAATGTCACCAAATTTCAATCAAATCAGATATCTGAGATTTTGGTGTATTTGTTTTTTTTATTGTAGGGTTTTTTACTAAATGGAAAGTAGTGTTTTTGTTGACGAGTAAGTGTGTCAGTCAGTCAGTCAACTTATATATATAGTATATGTTTATATCGTTATTCATATTTTTAATATTGAATTATATGTCTGTTAATTCAGCATATGTCTTAAAATTGTAAACAATATATTATCATACATATAATCTCCTCATTTTCTTTCTTTTTTTGTTCCTGTAATGTAATATTGTGTATACCTTCCTAATGGAGACAGAGATACTGATAATGTAACCACAGAGATGTGCAAAACAATCCATAACTGTGTGCTGGTGGGGTGGAAAGCAAAGCTGCAAGCTGTGCTGTGTATCATGTTTCACTGTGCATATTGACATATGAGAATATTACAAAAATATGGTATGGCAGTTTGGTGAGCTCAACAGGTATGACGCAGTCTGAGTTTGGTAGGTACTCCATAAGCACTAGTGAAAAATATACATTATACTAGTTCTTAAATGTAATGAACATACTTTTTGTTTTATGAATTGCACTTACACACACAGAAATAATATAGTATACACATTTAGCACAAATACACAGATCATCTCATCCTTTTTCTGTTTCTCTGCATCAGACATGCTATATGTCAAAAACCCACTCTTGATGGAAGATATTCTGTTTAGGTCACCTTCATATATATGTGCATACTGCTTCAGATTTCAACAATTCAGAGTACTGAAATAACCTAATATGTATATTTGAGGAAATTAGAAGACACTACTGAAAGACACTCCAGTGACTGATATGTTATACTGTACTGAATGTATTCTTCAGGTTTTTGATAGTTTAAAATTATAATATCAAATAAAGTTGTTAGTAATATACAGGGACACTGGCAGATACCTGTCAGGGAAATTAACTAGTAAAAACTGGTTTTGGAAGCAAACGTTTTCTCCAAGCGCTAGACCCCTCTTTCTTAACTCATTGATCTGCTAATCCCTTTCCAATAAAATGTTTTTGTTCTAAATTTAGATTGTGTGCTGTCTTTTTTGCATTTGAATCCAATTTGCTTCACCTTATCTCGAATCTGAATTCTGTCGCAAACTAATATTCTTTGTATACTAACTTTTATACCCAAAGCTGAGGTATTATAGTATTACTGTATTCCACTATTTCAGTGCATTATGAAATAACCAACACAGAATCAATATCAGATATGAGCACAATGGACATTTTTATATTAAACTTTATGTTAATTCATATGTAATTAATATAGCCACACGTTTGGAATTTTAAACAAGGAAATAGAGTCACGCGCCATTTGAGACCAGCCATTTCACTATATCGGCTGTATGTCACAAAGTGTACAGGTCACTGAGGCTCTTTAGGTTTGGTGTGAGTCACCGATACAAATACTATAACTTCTGGTATGGAACAGCACAAACTGATATTCAAGAGTTAGCAGCCTTTTTTCAGGGCACATAGCACCTTTTAACTGCGTGTCAGCTGTTATCATGCAGGACACTCCAGCTCTGGCACAGCAGTTTTGAAGTGCCGGGCAGGTGTGCTTCTGAAACACCACTGGGAAACTGCTCATCGCTCATGAGTCAGTGCTTCACAGCGATCAATATTACTTCATGGGAGACCCTTACATTTTCTTCATTTATGTGTTGGTGCTTCCCAGTGTTCATAACATCAAAGGGAAAACTTGCTGTTCATCTGTTGGTGCTCCATGGCCATCTATTGAAGCTTCACTGGAAAAAGATTGTGTAGCGAAGTGGAACTGAAGAAATTGGTTGTAAAACTAAAGTACCAGCTCATCTATTATTCACACCTGCTCATCAGTAAATTGGAGCATGACTGCATTGTGCAAAAAGACAAAAGACTGAAACATACAATATAAAATGAATGCAATAATAAGGCAGACCATTCAGGCTAATACTAAACAACTTTCATGCAAGAAAAGCAGGGGTTACTTAAATAAATCACATATATTGCTTGGATCATTATTCCTTTTGATTAAAAAAATGGGTCTCTCACCGTCTCCTATCCATCTCTAAGCCATAGTTTTCTGTTTTTTTCCTTCCCATAAGTATTTTTCTAATTGTTCTGACAATTTTAATCTAATGAAACTGCAATGCATCGTATTTATTTATACTTACAGCAACTGAAGTGCAAAGAGTCCTTCAAAAAGCCCTTTAGGAAGTTCTGTAATTTTATTTCCATAAAGCACTCTAAAGATAAAAATGAATAAAAAGATACAATAAAACACTATATTTGGTATCTGTCACTGTTTGATTTACATCTGCATTGTTTTATTTGTTACCATCAAAAGCACTACAATAAAATCTCAAACAAATAAAGTCTAATACACACAGAATATGAATGCACTATGATGGAAAGTCATAGATAAGTACAATAAACTACATTTCTAAAAAGATGTCAATTTTTAACCACAGTTACATCAAGGCAATGGCAGAATACGTATTAGAAATGACTACACCCTATACAATTTCAGAACAAGTACATCATTTGTTCAGGATTAAACAATAGAGAAATTTTGGATACTGAAGTTGTATTCTTGAAATTCATAGCCCATATTTGCTATCAAGCAACACTACCAGTGAAAATAGTCAAGACATTGCCCTGAAACTACTATAATAATTAAAAACGGCACCAACAACAAAAAAATAAAACAAAGTGCTTATATGTAGTAGTAAAATATTATCAGTTTAAACAGAAGTGTGTATTAATGATAATACGGTCATGTCATATACCAATTTCACAGTACTGTTTATGAGTAGCGATTTAGCCTGGAAGTGACAAAGAATTCCCATTTGTTTGTCAAATGTCAAACATTACAAGGTCATTTCTTAAAAAGACATGAGAATGAACTCTGCATCTGGCAGTTTACCTCCAGCCTGAGGCTAACAACACAACACAGCCTGAAAGAATGGAAAGTCCTTTTTTATATTAATTCATGCCAGATTAGTTTTCAGGCCAAGCACTCATGCAAAGACAAAGGAAAAAATCTATTCTGACAAAATAAAAGTTCACATGAAGCATTATCTTCTTTATAGAATTTAACACATAAAATGCTTACTTTAGCATTTAAGTATATACGTTTCCACTTTAAAATGCATATAAATATAAAAGAAACACATCTGTCAATTAGTAAATGCTGGTAGTATTCAAAAAAAGGAAAATATAAGTAACCTTACAGTGAGTTGAGGGAACGTAAGCCTTGGAAAGCATCTGGTGCTAGTTCAGATATCTGGTTGTTGCTTAAGTCTCTGGAATTATAATTAATAAATTGTAAGGAAACATGTATTACTGTATGATGTAATTATAGCCACTTTTTCATAGTTTGTAAATGATGCCTTAACATTATTACATTATAATTAGATTAGCGCTTGTCCCTGGGGTATTCTCCTGTTTTGAAAAATAGGATCACAGGTTACATAGATATTATGCACATCTTCAGCAGTGAGACTCAGAATTAACTGGCCCTTCAAAATTGACAGAAAATCATTACATAGTGTGCGAAATATTTTTAACTGACCAAATTTTAATATTTTGAAATAGTAATAATATATATAAAGCCAATTCTGTCCAAAATTACCCACAATATTGATAAATGCATACTAAAATAGCTAAAATGACATTTATTCATATCAACACTTATCAGTAATATTGCCATGTATGGAGAAAAAAATAATTTTAAAAAGAAAATCAAATGAAATTAAAAAGCATAACAAAGCAAATTATATTAATTTTTTCACATTTACTTACTCGGAAAAATACAAAAAAGCAACAATGAAAGTTCTGTTTATAATTAAAAGCACAAACTGCTTATTTTTCTGAAACAATATTTTTATACAATATAATCAACAAAACATGATGATTTTGCATTCTAAAAAATTTTCATTAATGCCTTGGCCTACCATGAGAGTTTTAATATTTCTCAGTCACAATTTTCAAGCCTCAATGAATACTTTATTGTAATAAGGCTTTTTGAAAAGTCAAGATGATTTGATTTAGCAGACTACAGAAATCTTTTAAAATGTTTTAACAGTCTTGGTAAAGTTGCTGTATTTCTTGTAGTAGTAAGGTTATACGGTTCAACACATTTTTGTGTTAAAAATGAAAAAAATGCTAATATTGTTTCTCTTTGCTCATTAAATGAAACTGAATGCAACAGTAAGGCAAGGTTTCAGTTTCAGATAAAATAAATAACCACCTCAGCTCTCAAAATATCCAGAAGGAAAACAAAACAAGTAAAAATAAAGGAGATTTGAAAAGCCAGGAGTGAAAGCCTGCAGTAGATGGTTTAATGTGCTGTAAAACTTCCAGGGGTAAGAAACAGAGTGAAGAAAAGACCAAGATTCTAGAAGGCAGCAGATTGACCCATTCACACTTGTGGCTACATACACATACTGACAATAAAGGGCAGGGAAACTAGCATATGCAAAGACTGCATGACCACTAGAGAAACAAAAAGATTGTAAAACCATGGAAGTTCAAGAGAAAAAAAGTAGAAACTTTGCAGGCAGGGTATGTGAGAGCAGACATGATGCAGCACTCACACTTTAGTTTCTTTATGACGTCTGTGCTTACTCTCAGAAAAAAACTATGTCTTTATATTGAGAGAAAGAAAACGCAAATGAGATCACCTATGGACAAAGGTTGCTTGCACCCTGTACTACTTGAGTGATGAAGATAGAAGGATGCTATGGAACACTGCCATCGCATTCGGTTGTCTCAGGCAAATTCTTTCAAACATTATTAGATAGGTTTGCAAGGCAACTACTAATTCCTTGGATCCAGACAACATCAAACAACAAAGAACAGAGACAGAAGACAGTTCCTCTTCCTTTTTCTGTCAATGTGCCATGGCCAGTGTAGGTAGGTAAATGGGCTACATCATATAGAGATACTGAATGGTCAAGGACAAAATTTTTAGATGCTATACCAGTACATCATGGATCATTTCCCTTACTTATCAATGGCAGTTTGGCCATTTAATAAAACAGTGAGGAGATCATGTTACTCATGACGTTTGTAGCAGACCATTCTGGTATCATTTTCTAAAAACATAATACTTAATCACATATATTCACTATCTAATGGGAATGCATATAGTATGTGACATCAACACTCTGGTATTTTGGAATACAAACTAAAGTCTACTAGTAGTTTCTTTAAAATATTGTCTTTGATTAGGAGCAGTTGCATAATGAATTGAACATGCTCTAGGATGCCATTCAGCACCTATTTAACTACATGTGCAATAGCTTGTAAAGCCACTCAAGGCAATTTAACCCAATAATAAGTACACTGTCATCTCACCTCAGTAGGGACTACATTTCCCACACAGAAAAACATAAATACATAAAGATAAACACACATATACAGAATAAACATACAAAACACAGACATATGCATATAATTCTGTAAAGTCTCATTCTATAACAACTACCCCCAATATTTCTGTCCCTAAAACAATAGAGGGGGGCCTTTTTTGTCAAAAATTTTAACTGTGGTGTTAAGTCATTTTTGTAAGGCCTTAATTTTACTTTAATATTTTTACATGAACAAATAAAAGTCTAGAATGCATCAAGTCCCAAAAAAATGAAACATGAAGTAACTAAAACATTAGAAGTTATAATGAATTACAACCAACATTAAAATAATTGAATACATTGTTTTTGTAATAATGTAATGCTGATATATAATATGCTCTATATTCAGTTTGCTGAATTAGCAATTGCCCACCTAATATTTACAGTGTTTTAAATGAATAAATGCAGTAAATCACTGCTTCAAAGGGAGGTACGAAAGGTAAAAAATACAACTTTATGACAAAAATCTGTACATAAAATAACAAATATAGAAGGAAAATGAGAGCTGGTGAATGTTAAAAGGAATCAGAAATGCTTGCAGCAAGTGCACAAGATTAGAGGTCAGCTAAAATTTAAGAAAATAATCTGTTATCATGAAAATGCCAACAAATCTGCTTTACTTGTTATACAAGGAATATAGTTGAAAATACTTCTCGTTTTACTGCTCTAAAAGTGAAATTACTGATTTGTAACAATTAGCTAAAGTACAGTTTCAAAATTATTCCTCATTAACTCCTTCTGAATCTAGTCATTTTCAAAACCTCTTTTGCCTTTAAGAATTTCAAGAATTTCAAATTGCACTGTTGACCTTACAAAGACATGGACTCTTGTAGAATCAAGTGTGCATACTTACATTCTTCGCAGTTTTTTGTATGGTGAGAAAGCTCCAGGAGGGATGACCTTAATTGCATTTTGCTCCAAGCGACTGTAAAACATATATAAATTAAGAAAATAAAGCATGAATAAAGGAATTGATTTATTTCTCTGTCTACTCTGTAAATGAGAATAAGCTGTGATTTTACAAGAATACATTTTTATATTATAAGTACTTTCAAAGGAAGGATTATCATTTAGATAATAAATAATTTAGAAATGATTTAGATAATTTATTTTAAAAAATTACTAATAATGATAAAGAGTAATGAAAAATTTTCTTGAAAAACTGAACTTCTACTTCTAAAGGTTCCTATGGTTAAAAAAATATTATCCTGGTAAATTCTAAATTATACAGGCATATAAAAGACAAGCAAAATATAAAACTTTGCAGGAGGTCCAATATTTTATTTTGGATCCTTAGGTG
This sequence comes from Polypterus senegalus, assembly GCF_016835505.1. Lineage (NCBI taxonomy): Eukaryota > Metazoa > Chordata > Cladistia > Polypteriformes > Polypteridae > Polypterus > Polypterus senegalus. The sequence continues at coordinate 159,166,013 of NC_053157.1, read as the reverse complement.
AGTGACATATCTGAAATATTACTAAAATGTCCAAAATCAGTGGTTATGTAAGCAGAGGACATTAAGACAAACAAGAAACCTTGTTGTTACTTAATTTTTTTTTTATTCAGTTTAATTATTGAAAAAAGCACATTTGTTTCGTTATACTTTTGCGAAAGTGTTTATTTCATATTCCAGTAAGCACTTGCATGATATGACATCTGTCTCTGCCTCTCTCATGCACACACTGCACATTGCTCATGCACATGCAAATCTGTTGTTTTGCACATGTTCTGCACAGGTGTCTTTGTTCTCAAAGTGTAAATGCCACGTGATCATCTGATAGTGGTCACAGGGCGCAGCATCTTTGATTGCCAGTACAACAAATAGTTTTGACCAGGCAACAACCACAGCACCAACTGTGGCCATCGCTGCTCTTGTCAAAAGAATGGAGATAAATGCTATCAACTCACAGAAGCAAGTTTGTTGTACCACATGAATGTGACTGATAGAAAAAAGCTGAATAATAAAGAAAAAACACTAACTTTTACAAGTAGCAAAAATTTACAACAGCTGTTATAGACTCAAATGAAATGTGTGTTTTTATTATATAAAAGTAATAATTATAGCAGCTTGCTACTCAAAAGGAAAATGCAGGAAGATCAAGGCTTGAAGCCACAATCTCTTGATTTAGAGGTAGCTGTTTTTATCTCTAACCCACCAATGCAATTGATGAATGGGCTCCAGTTTTTAAATATTGAAAAGAATATGTAAATTGAATAATTTCTTAGGTTATATTCTTGAATAAAGGTGCACTTGTTTTGTTATACCTTTAGTGAAAGTATTTGATATTTGAACTTCAGACTTCACACATTATACATTTTACATCAACATTTTACTAATTGTTGCTATAACACATGTTTAAGTTATGCGTTCAACATTACTTGCTTCACATTTCCTACCATCCTACATTTATCCAGGTCGTTGTAGACACGGAACACACATGAAATGTATGTATTCCAAATAATGATATATTATTTACCCAATACAACTCCAGGCACCTAACACACTTGAGCTGATTGACACATTTGCAAAACAAAGACCCTGATGAAGATTTGCGAAGGAATTTAAGGTGGCACAGCATTACAGGGATTACAGTTTTAATTGCTGGTATGACAATTAGTAACATAAATACTGTATGTGTATTTCAGTTTAGATTTCTAGCATTAGGATTGTATGGGACATACTTTAACAATGTCATCTGACAGACTGTAGGTGATAGGCCTTAGCCCTAAGGTCTTGTTATGCTGAAAAGGTGTGCAGTGTATTCTTTTAAAGCTGAAAGGCAAAGCAGAATTCAGAGTATTTTGCACAGTCAGATTATGTAACGTTTGATTCTAATGGGAGAAATAACCATGAGCCTAATAAAAATGATTCAATAACATTTTCTGCGTTTTGAGAAAATGAAAAGGGTCACAGCATGCTCTGCTAATGGAGAAGTAAGCCAGGTATTTTGTACATGCAAGATGGAGACAGACAGTGGCCTCCTTTTATTAGACATTTTTCAAAAAGAACATTTAGTTCAGTTGCTGCATTTTTACTCCTATGTAAAGAACTCAGATTCACTAATATGAAGCCACCTGGAATTGTCATCTGGGATTCAATGAAGACTGCATAGAGCAATCCACAATGTATAATTCTTTATTTTTTTGTTGCAATTGTTGATATTAGGCTTAATGCAAATAAATATAATTTTTAAATGAAAGCTGAAAGTCATAGTGCCTATATGAATGTTACTAATGTAGCCAAAAAAATTAATATGGATGGTAAACAGCCATTGTGCCCTAGCATCTCTGAATATTACTCTGGGTGTCTTGGTGATGAGTTGATAATAACTAATAATATTAATAATAAGAAAGACTCACATTTCAGTGATGGTTTCTGGAAGATTGGTTGGTATTTCTGTAAGGCTCTTGCCTCGGCAGTCTACAATGTTGTTGCTGCATGTACATGCATCTGGACACTGTAACACACTGCATGATGCAGATGTTTGATGACCTAAGACAATAAAATAAATGTATAGTGCTTAGTATAGATTAAGAAAATAAAAATAAAACAAAAAACAATAAAAATATTACATTCTATTTATAGAATGTCTTCCATCTTTGACTATCTATTCAGGAATAATAGGAACGTATTAATTCTTTTTATTGGAAATTAGACATTTCTTGTAAATAATTAAACTATGACTTTATCTTTCTGGTTAATATCACTCCACCCAGCACTGCCAACAACAACATTCACAATACAGATTTCAACCCAGATTAAATGTTGCCAGAATTTGATAATATAAGCATGATGGACTGCAACAGGTTCCATATAGTACTTTTGAGTTTTGTTTCAATTTTTGTCTTACTTTATTTCCATTAAGTCATGGTTAACTAATGGAAGCCAGCTAAAGTAATAATGGTGGGTAATTATCCACTGCAGAAGGATACAAATCTCTTGCCTACAGAGATTGCTTATGTACACTTGTTGATACAAATCATGACTCCTAGATCCTTCTCATAGTGTACTTTCAAGTTTCAGACCGCCCATTGTTTATTCAAACCTAACCCTTCTACCTCCTATGTTTAACACCTCACATTTGCTTACATTCATTTTCATCTGCTACAGATCTAATCAAGTCTGGACGCTGTCCACATCCCTCCGTAGCAATTTAGCTGATTCTATATTATCTGCCCTTTCACATAGTCTGGTATCATCTGCAGACTTGATTAAATTCTTGTCTAGATAATTTGTTTATTTAAAAGAAAAGTGGCCCCACCACAGATCCCTGAGGAATACCACTTTTAACATCACCATATTCTAAAAAAAGTTTCTCTCACCATAATCTTATCTTCCTATGTATGAGCCAAATTTGCATCCACCTACACAATGCACCTTGAATTCCCCCTTGTTGTAGTTTGATCATTAATCTTTCATGTAGTGACTTATTAAAACGCTTCTGAAAATGATGATATATAATATCATATGCACCTCTATTATTGTATTCTTTTGCTGTTATCTCATAGAATTCCAGCATATTTGAGAAACAAACTTCCCTATCTCATAATACACCTATTCTTGACATGTATTGCTGAATCTTTTTCTTAATAATTGCTTCCACTGATTTATTTAGTTACTTGAAAAACGTCTATAAATCACTTTCATAGACCAGAATACTCTCTATTAGCCTCAAGTTCGTAGGAATTTCCCCAGTGTGTGGAGTTTTTAAGAAATACGTGTCAAGAGTTTATACTATATACTGTATGTAACTACTAACATCCTTACTATGCACTCTGGGGTAAATGTTATCTGATTCTGGTGATTTGTTAGATTTGAGCTTGTCTAATACAAGCAATACTTTAAACTCTACAATTTTCAAATCATTATGTACCTCCTTAATAGTCTTTGCTACTTCTGAGAATTTATTAACTTCTTCACATGCATAAATTTCAGTAAAATGCAAGTTCAAAGCATTGGCTATTTCACATATACAGATACAGTATGTTGTTCTTTATTTCATCTTATACAATTTCTTATATTAGGAATTTGCTAGTTTTCGCATACCCCTTGGGGTCAGAGCGTAGGGTCAGCCATTGTACAGCGCCCTAGGAGCAATTGGAGGTTAAGGGTCTTGCTCAAGGGGCCAGCAGAGTAGGATCTTTTTTGGCAATGACAGGGATTTGAACCGGCAGCCTTTGGTATACCAGCACAGATACTTAGCCTCAGAGCCACCACTCCACCCTTGTATGTAGCAGGGTTCATTTCAGTCTTTTCACTTTCATACTGCCTGTATCTCTGAATATTCTTGTTTACCTTGGTTGCAATGTTACATACCAGGTCATATAATGTACAGTATATGTTTTCTCCTACATTCCAAAAGTATGTGTTCACTTTTAATATATTTTATTTGTTTTGTGCTTAAAATATAAAGTTTCATCTGAAAGGCTGTCTTATGATCTTAATACAATATCCTTCTACATTATATATGAATTATAGTAGATTCAGAGAACCACTGCTCTGGTATTAAAAATAGGCCAGGGTAAAGTGGGGAATGTCAAAAGTTCAGTTTTGGTAAAAAAAAAATGTTTATATTCACTGTGGTTTCTGTTTTGTCAAAATGTAATACTTGGTGGCTAAGCTAATGCACAAAGAGCAGAAACTCATGGTGATACAATATCGGTATGGGGAGAAGTATCATTATTGCTTGGTAGCCCACTGATACTATGTGGTTTGGAGGGGTGGTGACACAGAATAGTGCTAGAGACTTGAAGGCTCTGGTTAGGACAAGTTACAGTACATTACATTACATACATTAGTACAAGTAAAAATGTACAGTAAACTACTTTCATTTTAATAAAGCACTTAGTCCAAAGGTAAGTTAGGAGGAGTCAGAGTCTATTGTGGCAAACAGGAAAGAACTACGCATGGACAGGACATTACATTTAAATTCCAAGATTTTCTCTTTCTGTTGAAATAGACTTCAACAGAAATGCATTCATCCTAACATTGACAAAATAAGACTGCCTTGTCTAATAAATAAATTAATGTTTATTGTTAAAGAAGTACTTAAAATGGAAAAATGAACAGTATTTGAATTCCTAAAAAACATGCTGCATTAATAGTATACACTTGTTTTTCTAAAAAGAAAGTGGTGGGAGACTTTAAAAGAAGGCAGAGCACAAATGTCACAACAATGTTCATTTTTGCTCAGAAAAGGTATTTCCCTTCCCCTCACCGAAAAAAGGAGATGTGGTACCTCAAGAACAGCTTCCTTCAGGCTATTTTTAAGGGAAACATTAAGCAGTTGTTACTTTGATATCAAACAAATACAGATTTGATCTTTTGAGTTTTCATTATTTAGACAATAATATAGTGTTGGTGGTGTGCATTAACACTAGAAGGAATGTTTTTCACACCAATGGGTGTTGTGTTTAAAATTTGCAATTACTTTATTAGAGTGTCTGTCATGTTTCTGTCCTTCCCTGTCTTTTCATAAATAGGTACACTACAACTATCCATGTTGTCGTAACTGTAAAACTCCATTCAGAAAAAGAGAGTGGCAATATTTTTCTTAGTATTCTTACATGAAAGAGCCCCCCACAATCACTGCCACAAGCAACACCATTGAACATTGGCACCCATTGTGAACTGCTGCCTAGAGAATAACCACAAAATATCACACAATCACTCACATTTTTTCACTATGTGCACCCAGTGTTATAAGGCAAGCTACTCATAAAACGTTCACTGACACAGCAGACCTTACAATGTACAAAACAGAATAAAGAGCCAGCTTTCTTTGCTTGTGTGTCACGAAAATGCTGACACACATCCAACACTTTACCCTCACGCAACATAGGCCTTGACTATATTTGGGCTGCCATTTGGGAACAAAGATAATATCTGAGTACAGCTGTATTGAAAAGCTGAATCACATACAGACACTACGGTTGTGAAAATATTGAATCATGTACAGGCAGAATGGTTCGATCACAGTTGTGTGCCCAATAATATAATTTATATCCCAAAATGGGCAGTTGACAGCTTTGCTGCTATATGAGACACTTGCCACACTTTTGTGCAGAACTACTAAGCCAGAGTAAAACAAACATTTGATAAGCATTCATCCCTGATGCAATCTCAATGCTCTTTCAGCCAGTACATGTCAAGCTCCTGATGTAAATAGCAAATATAACATAAATGTTACTCCCCATATGGAGAAAGATTCCACAATCCTGTGAAAGACAGTATGAGAGATGCTCAAGGTGATAGACACTGAGGGGCAGACATAATATCAGGTGGAAAAATACATACACAGAAATACAAAGGAGCACAGTGTAGAGTGGCACTGTTTTGTGGGTAGGAGCTGCTCCCAAATGACTCCAAGGAACTTCTGTGGACTGCTGATGCCTACTGTTTTGTGATCAATCAACAGGTCTCTTGCTCATAACATACATACCGTATACCATGAAACATGTGAGAATACACACTTTATACAGAAAGATATTAATATCTATTTTGTTATTTTATGTACCAAGTTTATTTAAATGTAATGTTTTACTTTGCACATTTTAATACCAAAGCAGCAGCATGAATATAAAAACTTTTTAAACTGAAAATGTATGCTAACATTACAATTGAAAATATATGGAAAAAAATTATTTCGTGTTTGGTGCTAGTTTTTGGGGGCAATATAGTGGGAATGCTCTGCCATGCAATACCATGATGCTGATGGGCCATTTGTGAAAACAAAAAACAATGCTTGGTGTACTGTTGACTGGTACCAGACCTAAAAAATGGTGGTTCTAGTGTTAAAGGTTTTGTGGTAACAAGACAAAATTGAATGAAAGCTTTATGGGGCAGGTGAGTCTGTTATGCAATCACTGGCATGCTAGTCCCTTGCATTCTCTAAAAAAAACTTTTTTTAAAGTCCTACAAAAGTTTTTTTGGGAGAATTTGGTTTAACTTTGAATACAATGTTTAAATGTTACTCTGAATGCACAGCCCCATGGCAAATACATTAAGGAAACTACAGAGAAGGAATAAACATTTAATGTGTACATTTTGTTACTATTCATATTAAAATAATAATAATAAAAAACAACTTAACACACTAAATACAATCAGAAGGGTAAAGAATGAAATAGTGAACATTAGTGAAAGGGGTTGAAAACATAAAATGAATTTAAATTTGAAAGTTGAGAAAAGCCAAGCAAAATGGCACCTTTTATTGGCTAACTAAAAAGATTACAATATGCAAGCTAGCTTGTCATTTTGCTTGGCTTTTCTCTACATTCATAATGGCTAACGCAGTACAACACCCTAGTACATTTGAAAGTACAATAGCATGCATAAATAAAAATATTTTACTAGATTTTTTATTCTTGGTTAAAGTAAACAATTTAAACTTGCCTTCTTCATCATCTATGCAGCAGATAAAAGAAATGAAATAGACAATATTTACATCAGTTTACATCAAGGTATTTAGAAATATAGTATAATTACTATCCTAAATTCTAATAATACAGATATTTTAACATTACACTGTAAATATCTTGATGGGTTTTGGTATCTCTATATGAAGCTAAATAAACTGTATTATTTCAAAATAAAGTGGGTACAACAACAGTAAACACTTCGGGCCTCATACATAACGCCGTGCGTAGAATTCTCACTAAATTATGGCTTATGGACAAAAGCGGAAATGTCCGGACGCACAAAAAAAATCCAGATGCATGAATCTATGTGTACGTCAACTTCCATGTTCTTCTACTACATAAATCTCGGTCAACATGAAAAGTAACGCACGTGCACACGCCTGCTGCCACTCCCCAACTCTTCCCAGAATTATGTTTCTTTGAATACTGTATATCGATATAAATAGCCCTTAAGCTCAGTGTTCTGTGAAAAAGCAATGGCAAAAGCACAGGGAAAATAAAAGAAGTTCAGTGAATACCAAGTGGAGGCAAGGAAAACATACTATTTGTTGATCGAGTGACATGGAGTGTCAGAGAGACTCGAAAGTTCAAGTTTACAAAGTCGCACAGTGTCCACCATCTGTGAGTCATATGGAAGCTTATTAGAGTACAGAGAAAAGAGAAAAAATAGGCACACAGTGGCAAAAACAGCATGAAATGTCAACTTTAATCTCATAATTTCCATTTTAATCACGTAGTTTATTTTGTCATAAAAGTAGAACATCATAAACTTCATCTTATAATCGTTTAATTTGCTAGTTTCTCAAACACCATCGTAACTAAAGTAGCACATTAAATGCTTTGTATTGTATTTGTTTTTCTATGTGCTCTATGTGTCTGAAACATTACATGCTTTTTAAACAAGTTTTCTCTTCCTTCGACAGGACACAGAATCCATTACATTCATGATATTACAGCTCTCTGAATTAATTAAATACTGAGATGTATACTTGATATAATTTTCATGAAGATAAGAACTAAAGCATGTTATTAAACATTGGAACACTGTGGCACAGTGATAGTGACCAGCTGGCACCCCGTCCAGAGATTGTCCCTGCCTCACAGAAGATGCTTGCTGAGACGTGCACTACCTTTGATTAAATAATTTATTGCAACAGTACTGTCTCTTTCAAACGTACTAACCCCCAATTCCTGTCCTTCCTTTTCTTTCTCCAAGTACCCAATCCCCATACAATCAGCTCTGTAATATACTGTATGTCAAGCCATCTGTAAGCTTAGGACGCAGATTCTTTAAAACATTTAAGGGACACTGAAATATCTTCGTAGTGCATGTTTAATTATTCTATCCATCTATCCATCCAGTGTCGGGCCAGTCCCAGCAAGAATACAGCACGAGGCAGGAACAATCCCTGAACAGGGCGCCAGATCATCGCTAGCACTGCAACACCATGTCCTCATATGTTTAATTGTTAATAATATACATTATTTAAATGATGTTAAAATTGTATATGTATAATGTAAAAAACATTTTTTGCTGCATTTCATCTTAAAAATGATATTGTCACCATATGTAAATACGCGCTTTATAAAGTGGCTCAGGTTGTGCAATATTGTAACTGTATCGCAAGTTTACAGTGAGGTAATTGTACTTATAAGTACAAACAGATCTATAAGGAGCAATTGATGGACTGATTGAGTTAATTTAGAGCTCTTGGGATGAAGCTGTTTCTAAACTGCGAGGTCTCTACAGGAAAGGCTTTGAAGCGTTTGCCGTATAGAAGAAGTTCAAATAGCGCATGGCTGAGGCAGCGTGTGCTTGATGCTGTATCCCGATAATTCTCTTTCCAATCAGCTGCTTGAGAGCTGTGATTCCACACTCAGATACAGTGGGATAAATACTTGAGAGTAACAATGCTAAAGCAGATATTGTATGTGGAATAGTTTGGCCATTCCGTGGACCATTATATTGTTACGGGTTAATTACAATCAGATGCCTTAAACTAATAAACAGTATGCGTTAATTTCAGTGTATCTGATAAAGCAGTCAGGGATGTGCATCTAAAAAAGAAAGGGAAACCACACTGGAACAAGAGCACTGTTTTGACGCTGGGTGCCGCCAGTTTACAAAACTGAGAGGAGAACTTGCGTATGCCTGGAATTGAGTTGGCATGAAAATGTGTGTGGCTTTATGCCAAGTTTAGTTTTTATACATCACAGTGCGAGCATGGAAACGGGCGTTCGCAACATTTTTGTGCGTACACATCGTTTATACATGAGGCTCCTTGTCAACTCAAAAAGTCTATGGTTATCATTAGAGTTCAGCCAGATAATTTGTTTACCCTTAAAGATCTTTTCTTAGATTTTTCAAAATAAACATAAAAACTCTGTCAAGTCAAACAAGAGGATACATCTAAGTCCAAATGTCAGTTTAATACAAGAAAGACAATTCATAAACTTCATCCATGCACATCTCATCATTACCATCCATGATTACACACTTTCAAAGATATTTCACATGGCACATAAACAGAAAACATTCTTATTTTTTTAAAAATAACACACATTGTTGATAACAAAATTACAATCTATAAAATTAGTATCTGGCAACAGTGCCAATTTTGGAGCAGCCCAAGACTTTAACTATACCCATATTTCATCTTAACAACCATTTAATTGCTATTGTTGCAGGCATTACTCATTCACCTACACCTAACCTGTCATATCTGCCACAAATTTGTGACAAATAGATACACATACATTAAACCCATTTTTTCTGTTTATTAAATACTTATCCTGCTTGTGATTTACAACAAAGACTGCAAATGTGTTATTCTTTTCTAGGGCAAAAAAAATAAATTAGGTTTGCTAATCTTCACTTGATTTCTGATTTTATTTTTAAAACCGTGTCAGCCACCTGCTCCATCTGCCAACTTTCTGCTCCAAAAGATTATCATAAAAAACCACAATCAATGTCTGATGCTTTCCTTTGCACAGTGTAAATTTCTTTTCCAGATTTCCAGAATCCATCCTTTCCTCCTAAATGAACAGCACAGATCTCTTAGTGATTCACTTTTTCAGCTGCCTTTAATATTTCTAACTTTATGGTAGATCGACCATCTTATTTACTACTCTTCAATGTGTTCAATAATCTTATAAGTTCTTTTTTCACAGCCTAGAAGTAGATGCTTCAAATAATACATAATTATCCTTTACTTTGTTATCATTCATACAAATATTCATGTACTTGTTTTTGATTATATTACCTTCAATCAGAATACTTGTTCTGACAATTTCCAACCTCAATTTAAATCAACTATATATATATATATATATTTATTTTCTATCCTGAACACATTCCTCTTTTATCCCTCATTCTTTATCAGACTTGAAAACTTCTTCTCTTTGCATTTTTTTGGATTAGCCACGGTTCTATTAATATTTCAATTTTGTTTCCTTGTAGATCACCTTTGCCTGAATTTAAAGCTACTCCCGTTCTTAACAATTGAATGTATGAAGTAATTCCTCCACTACCACCATTTCATCCACTTTTTTATCCATATATTCTCTACTACATTCCATATAAAATTCTCACCAGATGCTTTTAAAACCTAACTGCTCTGTGTACCATAGTCTTATTCAGTTTACATCTTAAATGGTCTACATTCAGCCTTCACACAATCTGCTTTGGCATATACAGTATTTCTTCCTACACTTTCTAATTTTCTGGCTTAGGATCTTTTATTAGCTAAGCCTTTCTCCCTAACATATAGTCCATCTTTTTATTCTTTTCTTTGACTTTTTGCACTCACTCATTTCTATTTAAATAATGTTCCGTAGAGTCCTTTCATTTAGTTGTACCATAGATGCCTTTAACAACAATCCCCAAAATTGCTTTCTCATACCTGGGGTACATATATGTTGAGCTGATGCACATTCTTATGTAACGCAATAACCATATTTTGAAAAACTACAGATCAGTAATATAATGAATTTGCTCACCCTCTTCACCTCAATCACATCACCCACTTTGAAATCATACCAATCGCTGTAGTGCCATTATTGGATTCTCAGCCAAAAATACTTAACTGCCGCCAATCCCACTTAATATTGTTATATCTAAAGCACCTATTCAGCATCCCCAGCACTGCTCCTGATTTTCCTGTCATGCTGTCTGCATTCCTAGCAATGTAGCTATCCTTATTGTCACTCCTATAGTTTAAATGACTATCATTCCTAAACCTTGTTTGTTAGCAAACTTGGATTCAATAATGCAGGAATAAAAACATTATAAACTATGTTTGCAAACTGTGATATGGACAGGTTCCCAATATTCTGTTTACAATTTATCCATGCTTGTACTACTTAACAAAGGATTGCTTTGAGGTGGGTCTATATTGACTCGCATAAGCCAGCAACTTTTATCCCCATTTATGAGAAGTACAGCAACAGAGACCTATATCTAAATTTCATGTCATATGGACAACCACCTCATCAAAATAATCCCAATATGAACTTCCTAACATTTTGAACAAATATAGAATGTTTATGAATATGTCTCTAGTGTTTGAATATTACGCAGGGGGCTATATCTTTCTGTCACCAGAAAAGTAGGAATGAAGGAACTTCTGCATAGATCTTTACTGATAGATATGAAAGTGGGGCCACAAATGGAGTCGTACCTGAGCAAGCAAACTCTTTCTTTTGAACCTCAGCTACATTGTGACCTCTTAGGTGTGCGGGTGACATGCACTGAGTATAAAGTCCAACACGGGGTCGCTGTCGCAGCCAGTCCGAAAGCCAAGCCATGTGGCAGTCACAGTGAAGACTGTTTGAATGAAGGCGGCTAAACAATAACAACAAAAATAGAAAAAAAAATATCAATAGTATTAATTATAGACAATGCAAGTGGAGTTTCAGAAATCCAAAACACATAAAAGAAAAGACCTAATGATGAATCTGTCTTTTAATCTGTAGGCTTTATTTCTAAATGTCATGTCTTTGCTCCTTTTAGTTAACAATAATGTGACATCAGCCTTTTACTTCAAGATTAATTAATGAATGTGGAATGAGCCATCATAAAATCAATCCCCCTATCATCCCTTTAGTCAAACTGCAGGGTAAGCAAAAATGTAATGGCAGTAAATGAAAATATTAAAACACCATGGTAAAAAAAAAAAAATATATTACAGCTGTCCCTAGCAGATGGAAGCATGACAGCTTTAAATAGAATTTAACAAATATATGTGGGCAACATTTTTAACAGAAATCCCCAAATTGTAAACATCATTAACTGTAGTCTTTGTTTCTATGGAAACTACTAACAAAATCCTTTTAAACAGATGGATTAATTTCTGCGGAACTTGACTGGATAATAATTCAACACACAACTCTTATTTCACTTTCCATTTCTGATTTTTGCTCTGTTTTTCTTTTGTTTAATCACAGAAAGAGGGGATTAGTACCTTTGGGCCCATGGGATCCACAGCCAATGCAATCCACAAAATTAAAAGACACACATAGCACTTAGTGGGAAAATTAAGCAAGCCGTCTTTCTGCTAGCAGAGACCTTCACAAGATCATGGCCTCTTTCCAAACAGCAAAAAGCACTTTGCCATTAATAAAATATCGGACCAATGTATTCTCTAAATTAGGTAAATTACTCCAGTCTGGCTTTTATGCTTTTTTACCCCTTCCTTTTTCATCAAAGTAAAAGAAAGGACAAGCAATACAATAAATCAGACTAACTCCCAGAATTCTCTGTCAAGGGATAATGTCATTTTAGACTCTTTCGGCTGATGCACTCAATCCTAACTAAATAATTGTAATGGATATTAAATCTGAGGACTGAGAGTAGAATGTTAATTTTAAGATTATGCAGACTGTCTGAAACCCAGACAAGGTTAATTAGGTTTTTAACATTCAGAAATAAAATAACACAAATAAAAGAATTCTACAAATTATTTTACAATGAAACATTAGTATCTGAAATAGTTCTTACAAAGCATTACCAAAAAATTAAGGGAAAAACACAAACGTTTATATATTGTACACACATGCATATATACTACACATTTCATTTTAATAGATTTACTAAGTAGCAGCCACTATGCCTTATATAATAACACAAAGTATTTATGAGTAAAAAAGTCTACAGCGTAGCCACATACATTGCATACAAAGCATAAAACCTACAGTAACTATTTAGCATGGATATCTACAAATATCATTACTTGCTGAAGACTAAAGTAAAGACTTACAAGGTCCTGAGTTTTGGCATATGGTTGAAGCTTGCCACGGACAAACGGGTGATATTGTTGTTGTTGAGTGTACTGAACAGAAAAAGAAACAAAAATGAAATATGAAGCACACAGATTTCATTTCGGCATTGTCATTTTCTTTTTGGTTTAACATGAAGACTATAGCTAATCTGTGACACACAGAATTTAAATATACTTTCCCTCTTTTTACCAAACTATACTGAACATAGTCAATATAGATATACTGGAGATAAACGCAAAAATAAACAAAATATGTGCACTCTGAAGAATAATTTATGAAATTTAAGGAGAACAACTGCTAATTGCAAATAATGTTATACACTGAAGTGCAGCATTTAAAAATTTCTAGTACTTTGTCATAAAAAATTACGTTTACACAGCACAGGCAATAAACAGAACTCTTTACTGAAGATAAAACAAAAGCATTTTAATATAGATAAAAGTATTTACATATTGTAGGATAAAAGGTAGGCCTGATTAATAGAGCAAAATATATTACTCATTCAGGAACATTTAGTACTGCAGTACTGCAGAGGCTAGTTTTATGAGCAAAATATCTGTATAAGAAAATAAGCTTATTGGTACAAATATGAATTTCACAATTTTTCATGTCTAAAAGTATTGTGATATTTAATTTAGCTTATTTTTGCTATTTATTTTTCATTGTAAGCAGACATTTCAGGTTGCAATTCTTCAATTTAGTGCGTGTAAATAATTTAAAAGAAGCCGGTCAGTTTCCTGTTACAACACACAAATACAGAACTAAACAAACATTCATTTAACTTGTAATGATTATATACAATTTCTTGAAGCATTTTAGAGTTCTTTTCATTTTTTATATTTCATTATGCAAAAATCTAAAATAGCTTTATAACTGTGTTGCAGTTTTTTTTTCTTTTAAGGGCATTATGTCTTTGTGCCTGGCTCAAAAATTGCTTCTGGTCAGAATAGAAGGAAAAATGATGATCTTAACAGGGAAACATTTCAAAGGAGAAGGGGTAGAGTGGAGATGAAGATCTTGGACTTTGGCAGGGTTCATCTTAATTTGACGCAAGTATCACAATATGGATTTTAACAATTATTTGCAAGTTAATTTCCTATTGACTTCAAATATTAACACACGCTTGTCTTGGAACTTCTAGTAATGTAGTAAAAAGCAAAGGATATTATATAAACCATAGTTTTGCCTTTAACTTTAATTTCTAAGCTATATCTACAGTGTTGCAAATTATTATTATAAGGTAATTCCATTTTAGGGAAAACTTTCAGCCTAATTCTTTAAGTCACTAATGCTGACACGATGAAAAAACATTATACAAAAGCATTAAGCTTATTATGTTTAAACCAAGTTCTTTAAATTAATACACACCATTCCAATCAAATAACTGATTGAATCTGAACATTATAATTTTGGCAATATATTTAAATGTTATTCCAGTGTTTCTGCAGTTTTATGCATGTAAGGCTTTTTGAAGGAATATTAATAAGTAATTAAAGAATGCAGGCATGTGCAAGCTTAACTTAGAAGGTGGCATGTCTAATTTTTTACCCATTGGATACATAACATTTAAAAAGAGTGATTTCTAAGTGAGAATTGACTATTCCTTAACCTTCCAAAAGAATTAAAAATGTATATATTTAAATATGTATTCTTATTAAAAAATATATTAAAGTAATTTGTAGAGACTCCTGTAAATGAAAGCATGCTGCTTCAGTATCCTTAGCTGCATTGTCCTACGACCTGAAGCCCTTAACAAAAACCCTTAAAAAATACTGCAGACACCCATTGAACACCACCATTATGCCATTATGTTTTCAAAGAAGCAAAAAAAAAACCTCTTACAGCACTTCCAGGTCTCGCAGAGCTCTGAATGCCCCATCTTCGATACAGCTGATCTGGTTGTAATCCAGTTGCCTGTTAAACAGATTAGAAGGATGAGCGTGAAGACGAAGAACATTTGCAGTGATATGTGCCACAAAGCCTCCAGCAGGCTGTATGATGCCTGGCCAGGCTGACTAAAAGGAACTCGGAGATTACAGTCAAACAGCTCTTACTGTCACACAGCATTCTGGCCCTAATGTTGCCACTGAAATCTCTGTTTCTCTCTAAACTATCAGCAAAAAAACAGCAGCAGCTCGTGAAAAGCTCCAGTAAATAATAACTGCACCTTATATTAAATGCCAAAGCAACGCAATTTCATTACATCAAGAAAAGCTATCCATTAAAGGCTCTCAGCGTCATCTTGCTGAAACAATTTCATTAAGGTATAGGACTGTAAATCACTTAATGTCACATGCATCCCCTTGGTGACCTAACAGAATCCATTTATCAGAGAAGCCCTGCTGCATGTTAATTCTGCTATCCTGTGCAAGAAGAATGAAGACACTGATTTGTCTGCAAAGGCAGAATTTTGCAGTAAACCTTGCACACATGTACATCATATGCTTATGGTTTTTATAACATTTAACTACAGGTAATGCAAATGGAGTAAAGAATTTCTTTTTAGCTGTCCTCTAAGCATTTTCAAACCTTTCATACCTTTTCAAATGTAAACAATATGAGTTGAAACCATTTGGAAAGAATACATAGCCAATGCATAGCAAAATATGCACTGAATGCTGCACTCTTTAAATCATTTTTATTACATTAATTTCTTTAGTTCTCATTATTTGCAGAGCCTGAATCAAAAATATTATAAATAAGTACAGTTATATAAAAGACTTCTTCAAAATCAATGTAATTGTTTAGTCTGATACACGATATTTAGACTTAAATGGCGTGAACGCATCCACTCAAAAATATTTTAAACATTGCTATTAATAAAAAACACAACATATATATCCCAGTATAACACAGGCATATATGCAAGATTTTCATGTTTGTATATTTATGGTGTACATGTAGAATGTTTTTATATAGAAAAATAAACATGGTAAATGAAGAAATAAAATATATACAGTATGTAAGTTGCATATAATCACAGTAACAAAGAAAAAGCTCTGTTTTACAAAAGGTCATAATATTAAGAAGGGTAGTGGTTATATACATTCTACATTTAAGTATATAAAGGTCTATTTGCATACTTGGAGATCCCTAAGACGGTAGGGTGCAAAACGGAGTCCCACTGCATTATTATAAGACCCCCATACAGCTGTGGAGAGGGCAACCTGCTGTGACTCCTTCTGGCACTATCTATGGTATGAAATTTCAGGACTACTTGAGGTTTCTAGTAAGTGATCTGAAAATGAAACCCTAATCATTTTTATACATTGTCCAGGACCCCAGAAGTGATTCTTAGGGTTTATCCAAAAGAAGTTTATGAATGTGTCCAACTAGTATAGCTTTACATTTTGGATTCAGCCTCATATGGTGGACTAAAGTAAGAGGTCAGATTGGGCAGAGTAGTACAGTAGAGGGTGAGAAGGAAGTGATTGCTGGGCTACTTTGGGTATCTGGTCCAGCCACCCTATGTAATAAATATGAGTTGTTAATTGAATAGGTAGGCTAAGTGACACATAGGTCATATATCTTTTTTGTTGTACTTTGTATTTTCCCTCTTGCTTTTAATCCTGTTATCATTTAACCCCTGTTACTTTAACATTTGTAGCATAGTTTTTCATCCTTTTGGTTCAGGAATAAGTCAAGAGTGCCCCTATAGTCCTTAGGGTATTTTCTTTACTATGCATGTGGGCAAGCCGGTAAACTACTGTAGGCTGCTAGTTGTGATCAAGTACTTAACCATAAACAGTTGTTTGAGATATGTGTGTGCATTACATACCCATTTTACTGTAAGGGGCCAAACAGAAAATGGTGACACAGCCTGTAAATTAGCTAAATTATCTCTCGATTTAAATATGATATTTAGCATTAATGGTTACTGCAATCAGTATGAATATTTAACCCTGACTTTTAATTGATTTTTCCAAGAACATATTATCTTAACATCATAACTAAGTTTCCACCCAAGACACACTATAGAAAATGTTGCCAATATTTGGGTTTGATCCATCCTCAGCCACAATCTAAAAAATTTGAGTTTGATGTTGTTTGTGTACCTGTTCTTCCCAGTGTCTATATGGTTCTTTCCTGGAACCTCAGTTTGATCTACAGTATTTCAAAGATGTGCAGTTTAGGTTAACTGGTGCCTTTAGGTTCTTCTAGTATGAATGAGTATGGCTGGGTATGTGCATGAAAGTGACCTGTAATAAATTGCCTTGCCATTAAGGTTCACACCATCCTATAATGGAATGTTTAGGTTCAGAAAATAAATGTGTGGGAATCACAAAACATAGTTTGGAGCCTAAAACCAAGAAGCCCTTTATGATATGATAATTGATTTCAAAGCACACTCAACTACACATATGAAATCAGACAAAAAATAATGAAGGTACCTTAACATTTATACATATCCTGTACGGGTATTGAAAATCAGTCCCAGATATTTGTTTTTGATTATTTTTCCTAATATTATTTAACAAAAAAAGAAGAAATGGGATAGCACATTGGTTAATAGAAATGGAATCGCCAGGGACCCTTCATTATCATGTCACTCTTAACAGTAAAACTACGAATACTCATTCAAGGTACATAAAACACATAGCAGTACATCATCTTAAGTTATCTCAAGGGGAGTCCTTGTGAAATAACTGTTAGGGGCTTCCTACCAATAATTAAGAATTTGTCACATTTAAAATATTGTTCATATATGAGCTGTTAGCTGTAGGGGAGATCACCTGCACCTCAAACACTCAGTCACATCCAAACCACACAGTTACCATTTCAAGGAAAGATGTTTTTATTTAAACAAAATACCTTTCACAGGTTTACATCACCTGGTGAATCAGTCACAATTCTGTTTCTTTCCTTTTCCACCTCCACTATCCTTTGAGCAAGCCTTGTCCACTTCCTCCCAACTCTGACTCCTAGATGAGACAGAGCGATTGCTTTTCAAAATGAACCCTGGAGTACTTCCAGTGCAACATGATCGACACCTGGAAGCACTTCTGGGTCCGGTGGAACCTCTCCATAACAGGTCCCAGCAGCAACACCTAGTAGCACCTGAAAACCCCAACATGGCTGCCCAGCAAAACTATAACTCCCATGCAGCTCTGCAGGTATCTAAATCTGAGCCATACCAGGGGGACAATTCCACCTGATGTACAGGGTGAAAACAAACCCTCAGGAGGCACTTGCCCTCTGTACTTCCCACATAAAGGTCTCCTCACCAGGAAAGGTGTAACCTACAAACCCAATTGGGGTGCCAGTCTATCCATATATATTTATCACAGCTTCTTGGCCAGGTAAGGAACCATCCACCTCGGCCAGGGAGCCAGTAAACCTATGCCTTCTATGACTGAGTGTATGTTGCTGTGACATGTATGCAAATAATTAACATGCTATTTTGTTTTAAAGGTATAAGCCTGCTTTAGTTTTGTTTACTGAGCTCTGTTGCAACTTCATTTTCATGTTTGTGCAGGGATAGACTTTTGCCATTTATGGACAATACGTTTGTAGGATGCTGTGAAGTCAGCCATAACTTGTGGTTTCAGCTGAGGTTTCTAACTACTCTGCCTTCTATTTTTTCTATGTGTGCACACATAGAATTCTAAATTCAATATAAACCCACCTTCAAATACTCCTGTCAGCTGGAGTTGGAGAGGCAATCATAATTTAATAAGGCTTATAAACTGCTTATTTCCTACTAAGCCCTTTCTTCAGTGAAATTTTGCCCAACTTAAGCATGCTAGTGTGCCATCTGTATGAATGTAGAAACAAATATTTTGCAGTACAAATACTAATTAAAAAGCACTGCTTCTTATGCCAGGACCATGTTTGAGGTTTTTTATTCTGTTTTCTGTTTTAACATGGACAAAAAAACTTTTTCAAATGGGGCTCTCTGTTTGCACTGCTCTCTTTGTCAGGTGGGGGTGGAATGCTCAGATTTTTTTCAGAAGAATATATCTCAAGAATGTGTTTTTTCATATTTTTGACTGACTTGCGATTTTTGTATGTACAATGTCTTGTCAACAGCACCAGATGGATTCCTATAATTATATATTGTACAAAAAATCAACAAAGTAAAACAATATTTGATCTTAGTGTAATGATATATCATATAGAAAAATATCAAAATAGTGAAATACCTTACTATATCAGTTTTTTCCCTTAAATTTCCCCTGCTGTCTTCCAGCTCTAGAGAACTGGGTTTGAATCTTGGACTGGTGTTTAAACCCTGTAATTCAACTTCTTTTTTAATGGGTTTTCTATCCACCCTGTGGACCCAATCCCAGCAAGTAATCTCAGAATTAAAAAGTTCAAATCCACAAACACATTTTGATAACATATGAGTACGCTGGGCAACATTTATTTTACACATAGTCCTTTGAATCAACTATTTAATAGATTAGCTTTTATAACAATTTGGCTAATGGACACTTTAGCGTTTGTCATAAAATGTACCCAACCTAATTTTCCTTAAACCCTTACTCAATTTATCATAGCCATTTAAATTACAGCAGTGGCATAAACTGTTCCCTTGACACAACACAAAAGAAAAATAGTTTCTTGACAAATTGACAAAATCTTTTAATATTATCTAATTTGCCTAATGTGTTCCCTTGGTTAATTTGGTGAAAGACTCCACACAGGTTTTTTTGTCCATATCTCATTATCCTTAGCTGCCAATATATAAATCACTTTTATCATCTATCTTTTAAATCATCTGTTTCTCCACTTAAAGATACTTGATACCCTAGGGAATACTAAGGACGGCTATCCAGCACCTAATAATAGAAGTGCTTGGTATTGAGATGCACAACACTGTTTTTGATCGTTTCCCTTATACTGTTGCAGTTAGAGCCACATTTTAGATGGTATAATAAATCTAATTTCCCTTTAACTTTGTCCTTGGTTTCATTATTACCTCTATTCTCCAGATATAATTCCTTACACTAAGAATACAATATCAAAAGGCAATATGATATGAGGAAATAATCACACCACATAACTAAATAAATTGTTCATTTAAATTAATTAATATGCAGAGGCAAGTTCAAATGATTAGAATATTACTTAATAGAGTACATTTCTATATACCTATATATATATATACCTATATCTATAGAAAGAATAACATAAATGCCTCACTGCACAGAATAGATAATGTCCAAGCATATTAACTGTTAATGCTCAGAAGTCACAAATCACAAGCGTGAGAAATGTCAGCTGCTAGTATATTGCTAACTTTCATGGGTGTCATTCATACTCTGGATCGAGAGGGCATGTGCACACCTACACAGTCACAGTGCTGCTGAATTGTAACATGTTGCATGCTAATCAGACATGCATGTAGGAATTTCATTGTAGTGTGTACACATAATAATACACTTGACTATATTATAAGGTAACTAATATAAACTAAAATCATTTTTCAGCTTGACTTTGACAAGAGATACTAAATTGCAAAGTAATAAGTAAAACAAAGGTTTCTTGTTTCTTAAAAAAACAATGTAAATTTATATTAAAGAATGTTGTCTGGGGAGTGGCAAACAATGTTATCAATACAAATTTGTTCTTAATCTACCTGTGGTTTTTTTTTTTTTTTTCAAATTACAGTTGTGGACCACCAGGGGGCATACCAGCCACCCTACCTGACAGAAGTGCAGGTGCAACACACCTTTATTTTTCATGTGGGAACAGCTTCCCCCCATACAGCACAGTTCTTCCTTCTTTCCAACTTGCAGTCCTTTCTCGCCGCCACTCCTCCTCCAGTAAGCTTTGTCCTCTTCCACCCGACTCTTGGTCCCTGGAGTAATGACTGCTGACCCCTTTTATAAGGCACCCGGAAGTGTTCCAGGTGCTCATTGACCGGCTTCTGGCAGTACTTCCAGGCATGGCGGAAGTGTTCCAACACAGGGCTCCAACCAAGTCCAAGCGCCCTCTGGTGGTGGCCACGGGCCCCAGCAGGGAAGGTCTTCCAAGCTCCAAACTTGTGGTCATACAGCAAGCCCTCTGCCCTCTAGTGTCCCGGGGAAGGTAATTCCCAGAACACAGTCTCTCCTCCGGTCCAGGGATACAGGGGAGTCCCAGCCAGGCAAGGGTTCTGGCTGTCCTTCACACAGTACATACTGCAGATGAATACTGAATGAAATCAGATAAACTGAGCACATGTAGCTGATTAATGGAACAAAAAACCATCTATCTCAACACTAAGTTTTGTACTATGGGTAAGATAAAGGACATGAATTTGAAGAATATGTTATTTACCAAGAAACAAATCTATAGAATGTTAAAAGATTGATTCTCTTTCACTTTATTTTTATCATTGAGAGTTTAATCAGTAGAAGGAGACATGACATAATATAAGTTGGAGTTCTAATGGAGTGTAAAAATAAATAAATTCTAGACTAAACCACAGGTTACAATCATGTGAAAACTAATTGTTTAGCATAAAGCTGAACTTATACAGACAGCTTGGAGCAAAGGAATATCTTTGAAACAAGAAAGTTGGGTTAGTTGGGTGCTTTGTTATTAGTGTGATTGAAACACACAGCTTCCCCGCTGACAGTGCATCTTGTTTGACCTGTTACCATTTAGGTTTGGAAATAGGAGACCTTCTTTGAGGTGAATAACCTTCTGGTGTAGTCAGTTGCCATTATCTACACTGGAATTAATAACATTACTGTTAGTTCTGTAAGTTATTCCTTTTTAGTCCTATAAAATTCATTGAGATCCTTCAAATTCTCTGTCAGTGCAATAGCTGATTAGGCAGTGTTTCTTCTGGTGTTTTTGTGCCACAGTATTCCACCTTTAACTCTTAGAAATCCTTGTCTAGAAGCATTCCTGTACAAATGCCCTGTATAGCCAGCTTACTTTTACACGCTTTATTTACTCAAAGCAGTAACAAAGAAAATTCTGGCTTATAACAAATTTCTTCTCACATGCTACTCAGCTGATGTTTCAGTGTTTACAACAAACACTCCACATATTCTAATAATTATTTTCACTTGATTTTGAGCAAACAATAACTTTTTACCAAAGTTTCCCAGAGTCTACAAAACTCATCAAGTTGTTATATTCTTGCACTCACATGAAACATGAAACCCAGTATAATAAGATTTCAAGAATCCTTACTTCAACTTGTATGTTTTCCTATTACATATGCATGAAGTATTCCCATTATGCATGTAATGAAATTCTTCAATCAAACGTGCTTCTAAATAAGGATTTCAAATTTTTCCCTGACTGTCTTTGAATGAAGGTCCTCATACATTTTCTTTTTTTGCATTGTTTTTTACATGTGCATACTGTACTCTTTGTACTTCTCAGCCACTGTAGTTAGAGGCTTCTGATATTTTTAATTAAAAGGTTGTGTGAACTTCAAGTCATCTATCCCAAATACCAACATATACTTTACAAAGAACTGTAAATTAAGTACATGCACCATGAATATGTATAAATGTAATTGGCAGATAAAGGTAATTGGCAGATTATATATCATAATACAGTATGTCTTTGGGAAAAAACACCTTTAGCCCACAGATCTCTTTAATGGCACATTCTTGTGCAAAATACAGTGTTAAACTCAACTGTTGTTACATTGCTAAGGCTGGAGATCCCTTGAATGCATTAGCCAGGATATTTTTTATAACCAGCATTTATTCTAACACCCACAAATAATCAACAACAACACTGCTCTATTTAAACAGGTACAATCAAAGCTTAAGCTCTATTCATCCATTCATTTCTTAAAACTGCTTATGCTGCTTATCCATATCATGAAGTAGAACCAAAGGTGGAAGCAATACAAGATATGTAGAGCCATTATATTTTTTTAATATTCACACAAGAATACAAAATATCTTAATCTGATTCAGACTTTGTATGATTTTTTAAACCTAGCAAGAATGTAACTTTGAAACAAATATTGCTAATCTATGTATTAAAACTTAAAAAGCTGGCAACAACTACTTAGCTATGTGAGAATACCACCCTTAAATGGCAACTGCATTTAGTTATTCATTACATATTTTAAACATGACTAAAGGTAAATTGAAAGTACCCAAACATTTCAATAAAAATACATTTTTAAAAACTAGTGTAAAAAGAAAAACACCATTCATCATTTTCATTACATCTTAAGCAGTCAATGTAAGAAGCCTTAAAATTCATTCACCTTATATAAAATAGCCTATACATCTGCAATGACACCCATAGTCAAAGATTGAAAATATGTATATTTGGAAAAGCATAGTTTAAAAACCTACAACATTAAATAAAAACAACAACAGCCATCATTACAACCAAATGAATAAGAAATAGATAATCCAAACCATCTGGAACATTACCACAGACTGTTCAGACAACACAGTTATACGCTGCCAATTTCCTCCCATAATAACAGTTTACATGGCTTACACCACCTTCTTGCAGAGTCAATAACTTTTTCTTGTGAGTAAATAAGCTTAGAAATTCTGATAAAGTCACTGAAATTCAGCAACAGAAATATGCTTGTTTGTCTGTTTACAACCCAGGTATTTAAGATTTTGAATTGTACATTCACTGCAGCACTCCAAAAATAAATTTACATTAAACAAGGCCCACTAGGTCAGTGTTTTCTTGCAAATTGAAAGTTTCTGTTCATAAACAGACACATTAATGCATAACAGTACCATGAATCACTTCCACATTTTGTGAAAAGCACACACATATTAACAGGAATACGACAGGGTTCTTGTGGCAGCCCTTCATTCTCAGTGTAAGACCAAGATGGACACAATTGAACAAAATGTCACCTTTATTAATAAAATAAATTACAAGGTGAGATAAGCACAGACAAAACAATGTAGAAATAGACTAAAGTGGTCTCTGGGCTAACTCTACAGCCTGTTTACTGTATCAATGTCTAAAAGCCCACTTGCCACCAAAGCAGCATCAACTTCTTCCATTGTTACATCTCATTGCAGGGTCTCTCTCTCTCTTTTTCATCCTCCTATCCTTTTACCTTTCATCCCAGAACACCTCCCAACTCTCTCTGGCTATGAGACAGCTTTAAATTTCCTTCTGGAGTAACTGCTGGATTCTTCTCCCTGTCACACTTTAGCATAACCAACATTCTTATTGAATAAAGTTGTACAAGAT
The DNA here is from genome assembly GCF_016835505.1 of Polypterus senegalus. Lineage (NCBI taxonomy): Eukaryota > Metazoa > Chordata > Cladistia > Polypteriformes > Polypteridae > Polypterus > Polypterus senegalus. Next base: position 159,141,630 of record NC_053157.1, on the reverse strand, counting down.
TGGCAACCAATGGCCAGGGTTGATTAGTTCCGGAGATTTCAAGCTGTTACTCAGAGAAGTTTCCAAAGTAAAGATGAATCATTTATAAAAAAAAAAAATAGAAAGAAAGTGGATATATTGAAAAAGGAGAAATCCAGAAAAGATGATAAGAAGTGACACACAGCAGACTGGAGAGAGTAGATGGAGTGCAGAAAAAGAAAGGGGCCTTTGATAGCTTAAATATAAAACGTAAAATCTCACAGTATTTTGAAATGCAGATTTGCTGCTGCTTAATACAATCAAATGCCATTCTCCGGTTCTTTCAACTGTCTTACGATTTTGGTTACCTCTCTGTACCAAACTGAAATTCTTATGTAAAAATATGTTCAGTCGATCATCAACATTTGCATGTTTAACTCCTTCTGACTTCAAACATTTAAATGATTTTATTAGTAACTTCATTTTTACTTTTGCGTTGGCATTCACACACATTCCCAGGCTTTGTGACTATGCACAGATGAGAAAAAAATGCCAGGTGTGATGTGTACAATTTGGGAGAGCAGCCAGTACCTTGCTAGGCACTTTAATGGTAGTATTCATCCTACCATTGTGAGTGAGTAAAGAGATCCCTGTGCATTCATTGCAAGTTTTCATTGTTTTGCTTAACAAAATAAAGTTTTGTGTTGTAATTATGTCCACAAAGTGTAGTGCAAATCCTTTCGGATCTAAGCCCAAGCATGCTTCATGAGAAGATAAAGGTGTTAGATAAACTTCTTGCCAGAATGTTGGCAGCTGCTGTTGGCCATAAGTTTGTTGTTAACAAATCGGTTTTAAACTTTTATTTTTTAATACAGAGTTGTTAACAAAGGTGAAAGCGTTCTAGGGAATGACTAACAAGAAAATATTTTTTGCATAAATAAAATTTTATTTTGAGTACTGCATTTTATGGATGTTCTAATGGTTACTATGCTATGAAAAGTGCCTATTATCAGAAATATTATTTTGATATTAAGAATTCTTTGCAGAAAAGTGTTTTTTGATCAAATCTCTAGCGAAAGATCAGTTTTTAGTGGTTGCAGGAACCTAACCCTCTTTTTTCCAAAGGATCATTGTATTAACATTTGCATCTTTGACTTCTTCTTCTTTGCCATCTTCCAGTAATGCTACCCCAGCAAAAGCTGAGGATTAATTGTATCTAGAATAAGGAGGAACTGGAATAATTGACTCAGCATTTGATAGGGTGGGAATGCCTTACAGACAGGAGCTATAAACCAGACAAAAACCTAGACTGAGGGTCTTCTATTTTTCCATCTGGGAATGACAAGCTGCTATGAATCTGCCTCTGCAGAGGCTTTATAACCAAGAAATGTACCACTTGGATGGAGACTAAAGAGGATCTTAAAACTACTTCAGCTACTATAGGTAATTATAATGAACATACTATGGCAGACAGTTCTAGGTGAAAGCATTATTATAATACTACAGTTTGGAGTATATGCTCTCACACAACAAAGAACCTAAGGCATGGGATAACTGTTAAAAGAAAAGCATTATCCATGATACTACAGTCACTAATATTCTTTAAATTTCATACAGCATTCTGATAGTTGGCGTCAAGAATAATATTTTACACAAAGTTTGTGATGTGATAGTTATCAAGCTTTTTTTTTTTGGAACTTATTTTGAATAACCAAGACTTTAGCAGGCCCTGAGACAGGCCTTGCTGCATATGGCTAGTACAGACTCCAAGAATTATCTTTCTTTACACAGTAGTGTGTTAATAGCCTTATGTGATCTTAGAGAAAATCAAAACTGCCAGCTCTTTCTATTGCATAATTTTTCTTTATTAAAGGTGCTTAAAGGAATACTCCACTCAAAAAAGATACTTTTTTCCCATGGGTTTCAACTACTACATATTGTTTGCAGCAATGATTGAGAAAAATGCTTAATCTAATGTTTTCATGAAGATTGAGAATCGCGAAGTTCATGATACATCAAGCTTCAATGGATACTGACTGGGGGGAATTGCTGAACAACAGCAAACAATTTTAAAGCATCTATGATGAAATCTCAAGTTACTTATCCTTAACTCAGTCATCCAGTTGATGTCAGATATCCAGTTGTTTGTTCACAACAGGATTCTTGACCAATCCCATCTGAACATGGTTTCTGTTAGTACACTGCTCTGATTTTCTGAAGTATTTATTTAATAATAAATTATCCAAAAAATTCACAAGTTTTGCATGTTGTAATAAGTGTTTGCTGTTGTTCAATATTGTACAAACCATTCCAGGCACCCACTAAAATTCACTGTATCATAAGCTTTTTCATCTCTGTTCTCCATTAAAACATGAGATTAAACATTTTTCTTTGCCAAACAACACAGGTAACAGATGAAAAAAAAGATAATTTTTGAGTGGAGTATTCCTTTAATTAGTTTTATGTTTTGTTTCTCACTACTTGCATATTTTTAGGATGAGCTACCCTCAATACTGTATAGCAAAAGGCTGTGAGGTCTCCAAAAACACAAAACCAGGCCAGAGTTTTCACTGAAAGGAGAATGATTAAGGACCCGATGACTATATGTTTCAACCTGGTTTTAACTCTGGATTTTAACTCTCAAGACTGTTCACTGTTTTTAATAGATTATTTATTTAAGAAAGGGCACTGCACTCCATGGACTTTTGTTTGGATTTTAATAAAAACCCTTGACATGTTTGCACCAACCCTTAGCTGAATGTTTGTGTCCTCATTTTGCCCAGCTCATCTCAGTTCATGAATATCAACAGTTCCAGTTTCAAGAGGCTCCTGATAGCGCCAGGTGGCGTGGAGCTAACCCAGACCATCTCAGTTAACAGGTCACCATTGGACCACGCAAGAGTATTAAAACCAGAGATTACCACATCCACCATTAGGTAAAAAATCTTCTTGCTAAAAAAGAGAAACATGAAACATACTCACAGATTTTTTATATCAACTGCACCTCTGAATGCCTTTCTTGGTATGCCTTGAATTTGATTCTCACTTAGATCTCTGCATGGAAAGGAAAGAGAGCCTGCATTAGGAACAAAAAACCATTGTGTTGCTATTCATAAAAAAAAATACAATGTGGCTGTTGATTCTAAGGACTGCATTCATTTTCACCTTTCAGGTGATCCATGTAATGTAATCAGGTAAATAATTTAAAAATGCATCTACAATGTTTAAATATAGTACTAATATATACATTTGCCACTTCTGTCCTAGAATGAACTACATGTAATTCAGTGATGCCTCTCCTACATTTAGCTTTATACGGAAAGTAAACACACTAAAAAACAGCTTGGGCAGACTCAGTGATGAATCTATAAATAGAGATGTAAGCTGTTTCCTATGATTTAATTTTCAGGGCACTTAATTTATCCAGAAAATAGAATATAACTAAACTAACTCTGACAATAAATGTTTTAGCAATGAATCTAAGAGAAGGCAGTGTTGTTATAATAATTGATTTACACAAAACAACAACAACCATATTTATTTATATAGCACATTTGAATACAAAAAATGTAGCTCAAAGTGCTTTACAAAATGAAGAATAGAAAAATAGAAGACACAATAAAAAATAAAAATAAGTCAACATTAATTAACATAGAATAAGTTAGGTCCGATGGCCAGGGTGGACAGAAAAAACAAAAAAAAAACTCCAGACAGCTGGATAAAAAAAATAAAATCTGCAGGGATTCCAGACCAAGAGACCGCCCAGTCCCCTCTGGGCAAAGAACAAAAAACAAACAAAGTTTTAGTTATCAAAAAAGAGTTATTAGGCAGTAACATTTAAATTTCTGATCAAAAGTACTGAATGAAGAATTAAATACTAACATAGTAAAAATAAAAAACAAGAGCATGCTAGTGCTTAGAAAATACCTTCTTTACTGTCAATGTACTGCAGCAATTTAATGAGTTTAACAATAAAATAAGATTTACACAGCACTTAGCCTAATCAGAACTTGAATTTGAATATTTCATTAAAACTCTACACTGTTCATTATAGTTTTGTGATTGATGCAAACTGTGACTAATGCAAATTCAGTTACAGTGGTGTAACCTTAAAATGGAGGGCAGTTTGCATGACTTTATATATGGTGGAAACTGGCTTCTACAGTTTGAGCATCACTCTGTTAGTCCACAGAAAGGAATCAAGACAGCCATGAAGGCAAGCAAACAGACGTTACATGAAAGCAAAATATTGGAAATAAGACAGTATTCACAATATTTAGGCTGGGTTGAAAAAAATAAACATTTCTCAACAAACATTTTACATTAAAAAAGAAGTACATGATCTATGTTTCTGTATAAAATACAGCTGGCCAATAAGCAACACATGATGTCCCAATGTGTTAACGGCTATAGGTAGGTAGAATAATTATTACTAGATTTCACCCAAGACAAGACATTTTTCTAAAGCATCTCTCTTCATATTCCCTGGAAGTAAGAATCCCTTTGTGGATACTTCCAGTTTTATCTAATTTTACTTTACTTTAAGATAACCTCGCATGAATGAGAAAACAATATAAATTTCATGACTAATGTTACCCAATAGCAAATGTGTGAACGTTGGTTCACATATTAATAGTATTAATAATAAACACCAATACTAATACTACCCGGAGGTAAAGTATTTTTAAATGGCATAGGGAAATATGATACAACTTCCAAAAACATGCTTTCATTGCAGATAAATACTGAGGCAAAAAACATATTGCAGTGCTGTGCAGTGCTTACCAGCACTGATCCGATGTTTTTTTTTGCTCATTTCATTGCTATTTTATGGGGCTCATTATCATTAGAAGGACTGTTTATTTTTGAGACACTATAGGTTGGTCCAGATCTAATTATGCCATTTTCATTACGCTATAACTTATTAAGTTTATTACATAGAAAATCACCCGAAAAATCCTGGACCATCGAGAAGTGTGCAAACTGATGACATGAAGAATCGTCTTTGCGCCGAACTGGAATCGTCCCAGCATAAATCAAAATTATCCAGATGATCCGGAGCTGCATAATTAGATCTGGACCACCCTGTAGAATGAAGATTATGTGACTGTGGCAGGCTTGCCCTTTTTTTAGGCTCCCCTGCAGATGATACTGAAGCTACTTATTTGAATTCTAGCTCATACTGCTGGTAACTCAGTGCTGATGTCACTCCAAGGTACTGCAAAAGTGAATTCAATTACAATATACAGTGCATGCATTCTTCCAGTATTTGCAAAAATGTAGCAATAATAATGACATGAAATCAATAGGTATAGTGAGGGGCAAAAGACCCTTTCAGGTCCAGGGCTTAAATCACAGTCTGATATTTGTATTTTCTCAATATAGTTTGATAATCCTCTGATATCAAAATGACATACATATTACATTAATTGGCAACTCTACACTCTCTTTCTTGCATGAATAAAAGTGTGCGCACAAATGGCTTGAAATAGATTGGCATACCATTTAGGGTTAAAAGATAAGTTTAGTATTTTTCAAGTCAAAATTACTTCTTCACTATTAGGGTAAAAAATATCAGATGAAATTGCATTCTAAAGTGAAGAATTTTTTATAAATTTAAAAAAACATGCCTGTTTAAAATTCAGTTCAAGACATAGGAGTTTCGAAAACAAAGGCCTTAAAAATGACTTAATATGTCCACTCTGAACTGGCACAGGTTTTTGGTTTAAGAAGACATGTCTTTTACTTTTCTAAAGCATGCTTGTGGCAAGAAAAGTAAACTGAAAGCAATATATTTTGTCACGGGTTCTTAGTACTGTTTTCCTGAAGTAAAGCTATGTTTCTTGTTTGCTTGTCTGCTCATGGATGGAGTGCTGAGATTTTTATCAGCAACCGTTGTTGACAGTTGCACTAAGCCTTGTATAACTTAATATTTTTATTCTTTTGTCTCTCCAGTTTTGTTTCTTCAATGGTTTGTTCTGCTGTCAGGTAACAAATGCTTCTCTGTACAAAGGTGTGTTTGATATAATGGCTGCCATTATACTATGAAATCATCTGCTTTTATCATGTGTCTGCCATCAAACCATGTGTACTTAAATACTACTTTTTTCTTACAGTATGTGTTAGTGATGTGTAATGAATGAAAGAACTAGTTATTGTGTACTTATCCTGGTCTCTGAACAAATGTCATAGTACAATGACATTAAAGAACTAATCTTTTCGAGGCATGTGCAGTGCATGTTATGTTTTATATTGCATTCTGTGACAGTCTTGAGCTATCATCTTAACTTCACTTAAATGGCTGCTGTCTTCTGGAAATTGCAGGGGGTTAACCCAAAATTGAAATCAATTTTATTTAATCATGAAAAATGTAAGCACTCACATTTTGTATTTCTTTTGAAATCTAGTCTATAAAAATGTTTGCCTATTGATTATTATTATGTGTGAATTATTTATTTTGTTGCTTGCTTTATATATTGTTTGACTTTTTGGTGGGTGAAGTTACAGTATTACAGATATGTAGATTTTAAACTAGAAAATAGCTGCTTGTTTTTAAAGTGAACAAATCAGTGATTCAAAGATTCAAATAATTTTGGTGAACTGAACGAAATGAATCGAATCACTAAAAAGGATCGTTTTACACATCACTACCATGTACATACAAAAAACAGATTTTTTTATATGCAGTTTTACCACACACTCGGAGTCATGTAATAGACACAGTGGTTTCATGGCAAATGCAAATACATATTGTCACACACGTGTGTTTAGGAGACAACTAAAGAGCTTGAATACATGTGATTCCACACCGGACCAGGGGGTGGGGAAGTGCACAAATTTTCCCTCTCGATCTTTTGCAGACCATTCTAAGAAAATCCCGCCTGGCTCTGAGGCAGCCAATGACGTCACTTCCGGTTCTGGTAATGATGACATCACTTCCTCCACTAGCCTTTAAAGCTGCCATCTTGTGGCAAGAGAATCAGTTCTGTTTTGGACTCTGTTATGTAAACATGACAACTCTTTTGAATCAATTTTGCAGCCGGGAACAATTCTATGGGTGGCTGCCCCAAACCTTCTCAACGTCTTATGGTCGTTTTTGTAACAATACTCAAATCTGATTTGTTTGTGGTGTATTATATACAGTCAAGTTCCATGCTTCATCCATCCTTCTGGCTACCTAATTGTGCAATCTTGGATGAGTGTCAACATCTATCTTTCAAAAAAAGAACATTTACTATTAATTGACACATTTTCATACATTCATCATAAATGAAGAGCAAAGCCTTCCAGCACTCTCATGTTTGGTCATTATTTTCTCTTTAGTCTATAAACATTACCACATTTATTTTTCTCTCTTCACCCTTTTAGCCATCAAAAATAAATACAACAAAAATATTTAATGTCAATCAGATGACCACCTCCAAACTGAAAAAAACACAATTCTATTTTTTGATCACTCACCAATGTGCATAAATAAGTATTATTTTAATTTCTCTCTTTGTTTGGCATTCATTGTATGGGAAATTTCTGTTCCTAGACTCTTAGCTATGATGAAGTATGAGGCAGATGTAAAGTTAGGTCATGAACTTCTTGCACGGTTAAACACAGAAAATAATGACTAAGACAAGCAGCTTTAGCACAGGAGAGATGGTTTTCATTTTGGCATTGTCCTTTTTGTTGATATATTATTATTCAATTTTTCCATTCTTTAGGTAAGCCCAGTTCAATTTCTTCTGAGTCACTAAATTCTCTGTAACCATGTTTTGTGGTTGACTTGCACAGTAATTACAGTGTCCAAAGCTGAGAGGCATATAAAGTTGGTTTGTTTGACTACAACAGTTTGCCTGTTTGGAGATGTTTTCTTCCTGTCTATGCAGTATAATGTGGTTGTAACCTTGTTTTCTTTAATCATTACTCATTTCATAAGTTTTACTTGGCTCTGTCACAAGTATAATTTATATATGAATTGGTTCCAGTAACGAAAAACAAACAGACTCAAACATAAGCAAAGAGTAGATTTCATTTAAGTCACTGAAATTCTCTCAACATCCACAGCATCAACAAATGCTGTCCTAGATTGAGAGGGTAAAAGAAAACTTAAGCTTTCTATAGTAAGTTTAGATTTGTTCTGATTATCAATCGAAATCGAGAGAAGCAAAACAGTATATTTGTTAAGTGATGCTAACGATTATTATTTTTTTGTGTATTCCATGGAGAAAAAATAAGTACAGTGAACAATGTGAATGTCTATCCATTTTATATGTGATTTTTGCAGAAAAACTATCCCACAATGAATTATCATCAAAGAAATAATATTTGAAATATTTTCCCTTTCTTTCAATCTTTTGGATTTTAGTTTTGCATACTTCATTACCATATATCCTTTGAAGGAAAATAATGAAAAACCTCAACTTCAAAGAAGGTAATCAGCTTAACTTGTTTTTGGTATTAATTATTTCAAATCTGCTTTCACTTTATAAAATAATATCTGGATTATGGCCATATTGTTAGCTACACTTATGTTAATTTAGCCTTATTAAAACCGTGATATAATTAACACTTGCCTAATATTATAAAAATGATAAATGTTGAATTCACAAACAAGTATAGGATTATTAATTTAACAAAAACAGTTCTTCTTCAGCTGAATCAATGCATGGCCTCTCAAAGAACACTACTACGATTCAAAATGCTTTAATAAAGATTTCATACATGCTGTATGCATGGTATACTATATTACACCTACAAGCATTTTAATCATTTTTAACACATGACTTGGGCTTTTTTCACACAGAAGGCTTAGAATAATTAATTTTTCTCAGAAATATCTACTATCAATTTACATATATTATGCTCACGTTCAATTCTCTGCAAGCAAATGTAAGTCATTGTACAACTATAAAAGCAGGCTTTCCTTGGATAATGAATATTACATAAAATATGGACTGTTACAAGAGATCAAATAATAACTGCCCAATACCTCTGTGAACTTGCTTTGCAAAAACACAATTAACCAAATTACAGCCGAAGAGCAGTCCGTTACCAACAGAAAACTTCAAAAATGAATGCATTGAACTCAATATGAAGATGTATATGAGACAAGAAATGTAAAAAAGGAAAAAAGAAACATCTGAGTGCTAACCTCTTTACTGTTTCTTTCAATCCCTAAATAACTTTAAATTCTTCCTGGATTCAAACTAGTGTCATTTGAGCCATAATTTTATTCTGTTACATAGTCAAAGGTAACATTTCCCTCATATGTTTTTTTCCTATTTCTCAAATATGTGCATTTTAGGTGAACTGATGATTCTATGTTGGTCTTTTATGAAAGAGATTGTGTCTGTACAAATTTGTCAGCCCATTAGCAGATTCCTGCTTTGTTTCCAATCATGTCACACTGAAAGGCCAGGGGTTAATTTAAAAAAAATAGCAGTTGCCAGGCAACACGTATTACTGGTTTTTTGACCTTCAGAAAACATTTAAAACACAATATGCTAATATAATTCTAAGAAAATGTAAACAACTAATTATTAACTAATGCAAGTTAAAGCAACTTTAATTCATGCAAATGTCATTTTGCTCAATGTTTAAGAAACAAGTGTCAAAAATATTGTCATAAAGTTAAAGTGATTTATTATTTTTATATAAAAGCTATTTTTATGAACATCAAATGTATGGTGTTACTGCTTTATCCAGTTCTATTGCTATCATTCTCTTATAGTACATTTGAGTACAATGGTATGCAGGCATTTCACAGTAATTACATTCTGCTAAATTATTTAACATTAAGCAAAGTAATATTTTGGCAATGTCTTAATTAAAAATGCATTATGTGTACACTACATTTGCATTATTTTCAAGAATCAGATTTTAATTTTCTCTTTATTACATGGAGCTAATTTCAGGAATTAAACGGGGGAAAAAAGTAGCATTCCTGGTGATTCCATTTTGCTATTCAGTTTGTCCAGGAACTTATTAGGGCAAATAATAAAACACTAAAGGATTCCTCTACGATATTGGAAAAATATAGGCATTATTTCTAGATTATACTTACCTGTAAATGTACAAAACAGTTGTGTTTTTATGTCATGACCTCATATAACATAATCTATACTAATAAATGGCAAAGCCCTCAATGACTGACTGACTGACTCACTCACTCACTCACTGACACACTAATCACTAATTCTCCAACTTCCCGTGTAGGTAGAAGGCTGAAATTTGGCAGATTCATTCCTTACAGCTTACTTACAAAAGTTAGGCAGGTTTCATTTTAAAATTCTACGCGTAACGGTCATAACTGGAACCTACTTATGTACATATATACCGGCCATAGCCTGCAGTTCGGTCGCCGTGTGAGGCGGAGTTGCGTCCCTCATCGTCACGCCTCCCACGTAATTGAGTGCCTGCCCATATAAGGCCGTCCGTCAGTGGCAATCCAATAGAAACACTCTGCCACCGAGCGGCTCAGGTGAAAGGACTGTGAACACAGTACGCAGACAAAAAGCAACAGCTCCAAAGAACGCTGAACAAAAAACGCATTACACAATTGAGAAGGCAGCAAAAGAATATGAAGCGAGTGATGCATACAAGCATATTCATAAGTGCAGCTTCTGCGGAAACAAAGCACGACGTAAACCTTAAGTTTAAATTAAGTTCATAGACAGGCTGCCGCTTGCGTTATTTGCTTACGATATTCACGAGATACAAGATTAATGAGAAGACGCAGGGTTTAAATGAGACTTTTGATCACTTTGTAACAGAGTTAAAATTGCTGTAACGGAGATTAAATTGCTGGTATGCCAGGTCTGAGCTAACATTAAATAAAGCCGTGGACTTCGTGAACACTTCGATGAATGAATCCTGTTATCTTTTTCACGGTTGACAAACACGGAATATAACTTACATACAATATAATATACATATAATATAATATAATATGTATATTTGTATATCTATATATATATATGTATATGTGTATATATGTATATGTGTGTGTATATATATGTATATGTATGTATGTATATATGTATATATGTATGTATGTACTGTATGTATGTGTGTATATGTATGTATGTATGTATGTGTGTATATGTATGTATGTATGTATGTATGTATGTATGTGTGTATATATGTAGATATGTATATATATGTGGATGTATGTGTATATATATATGTATGTATGTATGTATATATGTGTATATGTATATATGTAGATATATGTATATGTATATATATGCTTATATGTGTGTGTGTCTGTGTATATATATATATATACATATATGACAGCAACACTCATAACAGTGACAAAACAACTACACTGTTAATCATGTTACGTTATTTTTAAAATGTTTCCTTTTCTTTTTCATTACTTCTTTAACACACTAATTCTCCGCTGCGAAGCACGGGTATTTTGCTAGTACAAAGATAAAACAAAACCAAGCCAATGTGCTGGCACATTTTTTTCTGTTTTGAAAGAACACACAGGAGCTGAGACGGAGCAGTAGTATGAATTCTTTGGACTAATATGGTGATGTTAACTTAGGGAGCTACTATAAGGGACTGTGCAGAATAGTGTTCTGGAGTGAGCAAGACAATTCCTTTTGCATGACCAGCACAAAAGATTCTCCTTCTACATAAAAGACCTCAGTGTCACACTTGAAAAAAACACAAAAACAAAAAATGAAAACAGGTTTATCTGCTATGGAAATATTATGAGTGAATTTTCAGAAAGTAGACCGCTTTTTTAAGTAAGAGTATTTGCTTAATTTTATAAATGTTTGCTTTTTTTCAAAACATCTGTTCAAAAAAATTAAAAAACAAACACACAAAAAATTGATTATTACATATAGTTTAGCACTGTTTCAATGCATTCCTGAGTGGCTAAAACATGAGGCTGCATGTTCAATATCCACCATTGACTTGGGATCGTATCCATCGCAAGGTACAATCATGTTATGAGATTTATAAAGTTATTTTAGATAAATAAAAGCATCAGCAAAATAAGTAAACATATAGCTATCTTAAGTGAAATCATTCTAGGCATAATGTTAGTGAATTATGCTCAGACCACAGATTAACTTTTGAAATTCTGTGTTTTCACTTTAATGCCCTGTGATGAAATAGTATTTTATGAAGGATTGGTTCCAGCTTTGTACCAGATGCTGCTGAGAATTTTGCCTCCTTGCTTCACTGAAATGATTACAGAAATGGAATTGATGGATTGTATTTGTTTTAAAATATGCTTACATAAAAAAACATATGCATAATTTGAGTGCTAGTAGGAATAAACAGCATTTTTACAAGATAATTAAACTTGAAATTTCATTTTATTAGAATAAACACTAATTAGCTTAAGTCCTCATAATTCAAATGATCTATCATTTAAAGTTACCATGTACACACACATTTAAGTTCTCCGCGGATAAGTCGGGACTTCATTATACCATATAATTTCTGGTATATTATAATGTCGGTGGTATAAGTCGAATGCGGAAAACTCACGCTATTGGTCCAACAGATTATGATATGCTAACAACCACCTGAGAAAGTAACCACAGAGCACACTGGCTTTTTTTTCTATGTATTGTGCCTACGTGACCACACAGTAATATCCAAATTATTCCGCAGAAACGTTTGCACTGTTTTCTGTTTTTTTTAACTCACACCCTCATACACTTTTATCATAAGAGAATCCCATATCTATGATGTAGCGTTCGATCAGAAGAAAAATTGAAGCTGGTTTTAAATTAAAAGTCGTTGACATTGCAAAAGAAATTAGAAACTGCGCTGCTGTAACCATAATATGAGCAGCATAATTTTGCACTCCAATATTCTTCCCAATTAGATATATTATACTGATTCACAAACTTGAAAGCTCTATAAAATATATATCTGAGTTCATTTTTAGGTAATTAGTTTCTTGTATGTTTGATTGTCTTCTGAATGAGGTCACAATGTCTGCAATGGACTTTAAAATAGCCCCTCATCATCTCTTGGACGATGTGGTTAAAAAAACGGTAGTTTTTTTTTATGATGGGGAAAATAATACTTTAGACGCATTACAAAATATCTTGAAAAATGTCACCAAAAGATATTTGTTATGGATATTTGTGGAAGATATTGTAACACTATACTGTATGAAGCAATCGAAACAGATTAAATAAACATCTGGTATGTGCTATGAAAATTGCCTTTTTGGGCAGAGAAATAAAAATGCAATGGTTTATTAAAAATTAGCATTATGTATTAAATCTGTGCAATCAAGAAATAGCTTGTTAGATTAAAAATAGGAAAAATATGGCATAATTCTTCTAATTAAAAAACAAGCGTTAGATGAATCATCAAATGTGTAATAGTATAGCTTTTTATCTCTCTTGATCTTACAAAATATTTCCTAATACAGTTTTAAATGTAATTACAAGTAATATTATTGTTCCTTTGGACTACGATCAACATGTTCAGAACTCTCTACCTTGATGAAATAAAAGTAACAAGCTGACATTTTATAAGAATAGTTCAAGTAATGAATATACTGTAATGGAAGAACTCTCATTACATTGTGTAAAAATAAATAAATAATAATAAAGTAGGGTAAAACTATAGCAAATCAATAGTACTTCTAAAGCAACAGACAATACTATTACTTTTCACCAAAGAATGAATCTGTATAATATCAAGGTTTTTTTCAATATGTTTTTGATATTACAATAGACATGAAAACAAAGTACTGTATTAGTTTCTCATTTGGTAATTTGAGACATACCTACCTAGGCTGATCAAAGCTGTTTGAATATAGTACTATAATACTTAATAAGTTCATCTGGAATATATTACCCAACATATTTTTTATTGATCACAGAGCTGGAAGCATGTTTCTAAGTTACCATTACATGATATCACTGTTCATTAGATAAAGAATAAATGAGCTGGCATAGGCACCGTTAATCAATAAAACTACTTTATTCAGGAAGAAGTTGTCCCTGGACATTATGGTCATTAACAAGAAAAAAAATTCTAATTAAATTAATATCATTTACATTTACAAAAATCTTATTAATATTTTTGGATGCATTGAAAGAGACCATATGTTACTTTCATCTGATTTCATTTTAAATATCTAGAGGTATAAAAAACTTTTGTTGAAAAAAATTTTGTATACCTCTGATGAAAAAGCATGAATGTGATAGTAAGGCAAATCAATTCGGGAGGCCTAAATTGATAATTACAGGCCAGACTGCTACTATAGCTTGCCTGATATCTAGCACTGACCAATTCTAGGCAGAACAGCCTTACCACCACCTAACAGTGCTGACTTCCTACCTGTATCTAAAGCCTTTGTTTTATTATTTATTATTATTATTTAATGGTTGCAAGACATGGACACTATTCAGTGACCTGAGATGAAGACTGGACTTCTTTGGTGCTGTGTCTCTCCTGAAAATCCTTGCGTACCTTTGGTATGACTTTGTGTCGAATGAGTGGTTGCTCATGGAGTCCCAATTGAGGCACATTACCTGCATTGTAAGGGAGCGTCAGTTATGGCACTACAGCCATGTGGCGCGTTTCCCAGAGGGTGATCCAGCTCGTAAGATACTCTTTGTTGGGGACCCAAGTGGCTGGACCAGGCCAAGGGATCTCCCATGTAACACCTGGCCCATGTAACACCCTGATAGAGGGTCATTTCCGGAGGGTGGGACTGGAGTGCGTGTCTGCCTGGGGGGTTTCCAACCGGGATCCCAAGTTGTTTCGTTGTGTAGTGGGTGCGGTAACACACTGTACCAGTGCATGCTCCCCAACTTGACTTGACTTGATTATTATTTAACCAAAGGATTGTCACCCTTTTAATACACAGCAAAACCCAACCCTTTGCTGCTCCGAACTAGCCAAGAGTACTTAATGTTGTATTACTAAAGCCATCCCTGATATCACACTTACACTATACTGCCATTAGAGAACTTAGGACAGTAAGGTGTTGCAGTGGTTAGTGTTGCTGTTTCATAGTTTCAGGCATAACATTTCAAATCCATGCCCCATCACCGTCAGTGTGTAATTCCTCTAATGTCTATGTGGGGTTTTGATTTGGGCTGTCTGATTTTCTCTTACATTCCAAAGATGCATATGCCAATATAGAGAAAATATATGGTTTCCTCGCATATGCAAAAAAAGAAGGAAGTAGCAAAGTAAAAGAATTTCAACAAGCAATAGAAGTCACAAAAATGAATGAACACTTATCAAGAGTTAACTTCAATTGTAAGATATGTAAATAGATCTTCTGAGTGATGCAAATTAAAGCTTGGTATGTTTCTCTGAAAGATATGTTCTTCTAGAAAAGGCAGTTAGCAGTCAAAGCAGTCAAGAGGTAATGTAATTGTACATGGTCATAATGCATGGTCAAAGTCAAAGTTCAAGCACACACAGCAGTAACATAAGCAAGATAGCAGTTTATTTACTGTATCTTCCAATAAATATCTAGGATTTCATGTTACTTTACTGAACACATCCGCTTTATTTGTTGTAATAATTTGTAATGATAACAAAAAATGAACATGAAATTGGTCTCATCCATTTGTCAGGTTTTAGACAACTTTCCTGTAGCAGCAGTGATTTAGCTCTGTTATTCTAGAAATATTCAAGGTAGCCTGCATTCTAATCTTTCATGGTGAGGATTCATATGTAAAAAGCAATATTTTGCCAAATATGGAGGTCAAAACAGTGACACAATATGGATTGCTGCTAGGTAGCGCAGATGAGAAAGAAACACCCATCAGCCCTAAAGTGGATGATACTGCAGTTTCATAACTAGATGTTAACAGTAGTGAAGATTTCTTGTATTTACTTCCCAAAATAAATCCAGGAACTAATGTTTCATCTACATGTACAACTCTAATGACAATGCCAAAATTAAACTGACAGTTCTTCAGAAGTGAAGGATTTGAGGAATTTGATAATTAATCTGGAGATGACTATGAAAAGCTGAGTGTGTATGAATGATATGAAGATTGCATTGAAGGAGGAAGTGGAATGCTTAGGTAAATGTTGCAAGCATAAAAAATAAAAAATGAAAGATTGTACTCTGATAAGTCAGGGTCTTGGCATATTGTCGCAATATGCCTGAAAACACCTTTGAATTCTAATTTAATCAAGAACTATGAAAGAAAGAAAAGCTGATATGAATGGACTCACTGAAGTAGGCAATATAAATAAGAAGATGTCAACTGTAGGTTCATTCATTAGGGATGCAAACCAAGTATGTTTTAAAGATAGCAATGCAAAGATCTAAAGCAGAGAGTCCCAGTAGAGTCTGGAGAAGAGTCTGTCATGGGTTGTGGTTCTCTGCATTGTCTAACTTACAGTTTTACTGCTAGCTGTGAATATATGTACTTTGAGTATGTGCAAGAATCAAAATGTCACAGAACTGTACCTGCTTCATTAAATTCCGAAAGAAAACCTTCAGGTTCCCCTTTATATGTTTACTTTTGCCCTCAGCAGTAAAAAAAAAAACTTTTCTCACAAGGAATGGCACAAAGATTCTGCCATTCTTTTGTTCTGAATTTGACAAGAATTCATTAATTCTGTCTTAAAATAGTGGATTTTCAGTCTATATGGCTATCTGAACTGGGAAGAAGTGGGGTATTAAATGTTGTTCTTGGTGTATGTTAATTATCTGGAATGCTATACTTTTTAGTTTTGATTTGAATCATGTTATGCTTATTTGGTTGTCATTTTAAATAAATACTGTACATCATAAAAATGTATACAGACTTTTGCTAAAGTTTGTCTAAAGTTTATATGTGGTCTATATGCAGTAGATTGTATTTTCACATTTAAGCATTTTTTAACAAATATCTAATCCAAAAAAACCTTTCCTGTAAGTATACAAAGTACAATTTTTTAGTGAGATGTCTGTAATGAGTATGTAATGTAATGAGTTTCAGCTTTAAGTTATTCTCTCCAGTAGGAAAGCTCCTGCCTCACTCCAAACAACATATTATATTTATAGAATCTCATTCATTAATGAACTTATTACATTGTGATTATGAAAGAAATGACAAATCCAGGTTGAACATTAAAGAAAATATCTTTTGCATTTTTTTACCTTTCGCTTTGTCTGTGTGCTATTAAAATAAAATATAAAAAAATGATAGTTTGTGAAAAGTACTCAAGTACCTATAGAAAACCTGCATGATTTATTTATGATTTTAATTTTTATATTCCTTTGTAAGGCACATTTTTGTAGACCTGATTTAATCAGGCAGTGATAAAGACAGGAATAATCCCTGAACTGGTTGCAATTACATGGCAGGGTAAGCACACATACACATGGGCCAATTTAGCATTGGCAATCCACCTAACCTGCATGTTCTTGGACTATGGGAGGAAACTGGAGCACCTGAAGGAAACCCAGTCAGGCAGTGGGAGAACATGCAAACTCCACACTAAGAACACCCTGGACATGAACCTTGGCCTCCTTACTTCAAGGCAGCAGCTCTACTACTGTGCCACTGTCCCACCAGAGCTCAGTACAGCACTTTACAAATTTTACTAATTCATGACATAGAAAATCATTAAATTCCATCAGAATATTGTAGAGCATTATAAGTTGACAAATTTTGGACTACCAGAATCATTATGCAAATTAAAATATAAAAAACATAGTTTGTCTGCTGTCACAAATGGTCTCTACTAGCTGCCACAGGTAAGAACATGTCAAACATGCAAATATAATAAACACATTAAAAAGTCATTTTACATGTTGTGAGATTTTAATTTCAGCTAATAATTACTCAATTATAACAAATATGACATAGACAAGAAAATCACATGATAGTCTAAACAAACTCTTCATGATTTCTGACAACACAATTTTTTTTTTTAATAAAATGATAAGAATAACTGTATACTAATTATAGTAAACAGGCTACCATTTTGGAAAGCATTATGTTATCATACAAAATGAAACATATGATTTGTATGAAGCATTCCAGAAAAAGCACCTAGCTTCTATTCAGAGACTGCTTTATGAAGATGTTATCCTTGGATGGATGAGGAAAAAGGCATTACATGCATTATTTGTTTTTGGACATTGTTTTATTTTTCATCATTGATGGTTGTCCTATTTTTAAGTCATTCCAATGGTTTTGTTTAATGACATGAAATCCATCACATAGTTGCAGTAGTATGAATCACTTTAATAGCAGATGTCAAGGAATATAGGTCTAAAGAAAGGGCTTCTATTTTATCATGAAAATACAGTACAGTCTATATCAAATTTTAATAGTTATATGTTTTCTGTACTGTATCCAAATGTAACTGATTAGTAATGCAGATGCATTTTGTAAGTATTTTATGTCATCTTTTAATAAACTGGTAATGCAAGCATATTACAGAACAACATTGCGGTTGTTTAAACAGATATTTTGATTACTAATATAAAATATACTTTAAAGCAGCAAAATTAAGACTTCCTTAGGAGACAAAAGTTTTTAGTAGGCAGTTTTTACTCCATTTAAAGTCGTCCCTAATTTCTAAAAAGAACACAAGCCTTCAATACACAATAATTCCAGATAAAATGCTGCCATATCAGCAATCACTTAATTTTCTCCTAACCTTTCATCTAACAGCATTAATGGAAATTGCGTCTACTTACAAAAAGAAATACATCAAATTATGTGTTTGTAGGAAAATTGCTTAAACTAAATGTATTTAAAGTTAAAGTATACATTTTGTGTATAATCACAAATAAATGCTCTTTCGCCAAAAAGGTTTGGTAGTATCTAGGTTGATTAAGATTGAAACAAACTTGAGAAGGAAATACTTTCTAGAACAGATTCACACCTCTATATGCAACAAACAACTAGTTGAGTATGCAGTATGTTAAAATGTAAAGCACATCTATTGTTGGTTTATATGGTGCCTTTTTATTGTACTCAACATCCAAAATTACTTCATATGAGCATATCTCTCTATTATAATAATAAAATCCTGGGATGAGATGAGGCTTTATAGCCTGGGACGAGATGTGACTTTTTCAGAGAGATACTTTCACATCCTGTGCGACGAGAATTTGTGCCAAGAGATTTAACCATGCCTGGGGCAATAAATAAAAGACAAAGAGTAGATGACAAAGTAGAATGTTGTAAAGAATTCAAAAATGTTGCCGCGATACACATGCACAGCAGGTTAGAGATAATGAAAGTACTAAAATTTGAGTCTCAAAAAAATGATAGTAATGATCGCATTAGTGCAAACAAATGAAAATTATTACTCAGTGAAATAACGGAACAGCAAAAAGAGATTGAATTTATTGTTTGGATTTAAACTTTTAAGTCAGAGACTTGTAGATCATCTAATTCATATTGCCATTAGGGAAAAGTAGTGTTTCTTCCCAATGAAAAGGTGTATCCGCGAGAATTAAAAGATTTGTTGTTTGGTGAAAGTGAAATCCACATACGTGATACGTGAAGTGGCTGGCGCGTAGCACAGGCTGAGGGTGTTGGCAAGTGAAGCGAGCAGGGGGCAAAGCCCCCTAAGTAATGAAGAAAAACAGCAAGAAATAAGTGAACTGCAATATGAAACTTTTCTAAAGTATACCATGGGCCAGGGACTGAATGAACATTTGCAAATCTAAATAAAGTTCAAAGCACTACACTTTGTCTAAAAGAACACTTGTCTTGCTTCTGTACTATTCCAGTATTGTTTGTAAATTCTGTCATACAAATACCATAACCTATTTCAAACTTGTTTACATTAATTCAGGGTTGTGGAAGATGGAGTGTATCTATGCTTGAGGAACTGGGTGCAAAGCAGGAAGTGGCCCTGGATAAAAAATAGATTGATCTATCCAATTAACATTTGAATGAAAGGAATTCTTATATGATTAATAGTTAAACTAGATAAAAAAATCTGATTTCTAAAGAAAATTAAGAAGTACATATAGTGTGAGGTATCAGAACAAAGATTTGAGGAATTCATATACAGTAGCAGATTTGCATTATCTTTCCATTGATGGCTGATTTTCTGTTGACCTAAGTTTTTTCCATTTATCACTATTATGCTACTCCAACATTACATGTTTCTAGCTATAGCTGGCCTCTCTTGGGTGCTTTTTTCTTCCTATGTCATCATTTCTGTGTGCTTTGTAGTGACTATATTATGAAGTAAAAAGACTGGAGATCTTGCAGTTTTCATAAGTATATTTGGCTTTAATGTATCCTTCTCAGCACTTGGCACACCACATTTACTCCTAAAATCTGTAAAAACATATAAATACTGTGGACTATGCCCGGCAGTTTATCCTGGCCAAGACCCCCAAGCCGCTAGATGGAGCCCTCCCTGCAATGTGGAGATTCCCCGAATTCCAGCAGGGCATCATGGACTTTGGAGTTGTAATTCACAGCCCTGCTGGATAACATTGGAGCCGCCAGGGGACGCTGCAGGGAGGCACAGAGACATATGCTTTTCCTATAGCCCGGAAGTAATTGCAGGTCACGAGGACGGAAGGAATAAAGTGCTTTCAGGCTGACAAAGAAAGAAGAGTTTTGATGTGACCCGGAAGTGCTAGGAAGTCACATGGACTGCGGGTTAAGGAGCACTTCCGGGTCATGGACTATAAAAAGGACAGTGAAACACCAGAGCGTTGAGCTGAGCTGGGTGGTAGGAGGGCAACGCCTCTCGGAGTCGGAGGATTGGTTTATTGTGATTATTATTGTATTATGGTTAATTAATGAATAGTGTAGAGTGGAGGGTGCTTGGTGCACATAATTATTATAATAAAAGAACGGATTATTGCACTTATACCAGGTGTTTGGCATGGTACCTGAGGGTTCAAGGGAGCTATAGTGCCCCCTACTGCTACACTGCTAATACTACTACTACTATACTTTAAATGTATATTGTTTGCCCTCTTCAAGTACTCTCAGTAAAGTACCACCTTAATAAAAGCACTGCTTCATTTTAACTGTTTAAAAGTTCATTACAACTGTCTTTTCTAATTATTCTTTACCTTTACCTTCAACTGTAGTACCTACTATATTTCCCAGTCTAAGAAAGTATAGTTCCTAAAAAGTTCAAGCAGATTTGATCAAGCCGATAGCTTAGTTATTTTTGTGAATGAGATACATTGGTCATAAACTATAAACAACTTCCTGATCTTTTCGAAGAGAAACTTTCTAACACATAAATCAAATCCCACTACTGACACTGTGTGCATTTGAGTTCTCTTTCAGATTTCTCATCTTATTTATTTAAACAAAGGAAACATAATGGGAATTTGTAGTCACACGATATCCCAATATAGGACATAAAAGGAACAAAAAAATGGCCAAAAATAAGCAACAAACATGATATTTCATAATTGTAAAGTAACAGTAGACATTAACCTTAGCTACTTCATTCACCTGTTCCCATAACACATATTACCTTTTCTTGGAGACAGATCTGAAATTAATTTCCAATAATATGATTTGCTGTTTAGCCACCTTCTTATTTATATAACAGGAAAGCCAATTTTCTCTCTGGTAAATGATTTAGTCTTACTAAAAGTTTTTTTTTCTTTCTTTTTTCAAATATTTCTATTTGGCGTGTTTGCGTTATATGAATTAGATTTTGATTTTTTTTTTGCCAAACAAGATTACCATGAATAAATTTTCCTGCCAAACCTCTCCATACCTGACAAAATGATTTATTGTTTCCAGAAATGTATGATTTTGTTTCTGGCACCAATAATGCAGCATTAGCCGTTTTATTGTCTTTATGTTGTTGTGGCTTTTTTTTGTGTGTCTGACATATTTTTCTATGAATGAATGACAGAAAATATAGAATGTTAAAAGAATGCTGTTTGTCTTACAAGTGACCTGACATTGTGTACATTATTTTTGCTCCCTTGCCCCCCTAACATTTCCTTTTTCCTTGTCACACCTCTGGTGGCCAAAGCTAAGGAGTCAAGCTGTCTGTAGTAAGGAACTAATACTCCAAGAGCTTTTCACAAGTTCACTGTTGATGAAGCCCCTGGTTGAAAGGCCTTACCTCATTTCCCACACATTTCTTGACCTCTTTTGTCTATCTTTTTTCTCAGAAAGATTTTCTGCTGTTATGTTGAGGGCTAAGAAGTAAACTAATTATCTTGTTCAAATCCCTTTGTAACGCCTCTAATCCTATTAGTCATAAGAATGTGTGAATGGCAATTGTAAAGCTGAAAAAATTCAGAGTGGCACGATCCTAAAGGAGCACCCTCATTTGATTCATTTATTCATTTGACAAGGGACTGGAGTGGACACCCAGGGTTACATGTCTTTGTAAAAAAAGGAAGAGAAAGGAATCACAAACACACAGAAAAGGAGGCCATGTTAAGTGTCTTGGTGGCAGTCTCCAGCAGGCATTTACAAGTAGTCAAGTGCTACTAGCACAATTAGTAAGGAGTACAGTGCACTCTTTACTTTCGACAAACCTGCTGAACTTTAACCTTGTATCTCAACTAAAATGAACTTTCCACTGCAATACCCAGACAGTTCAGAATGCAATTTCAAAAGGCGTCAGCTAGACTGAATAGAAACTGTCAATGACACACTCAAAAATATGTATAAGCTGCAGTTAATAAATCTTTACTTTTTACGTTTTTAACATATTCATTTAGTCTGCCCATTGAGCCCACTTTCCCTACTTTCTGCATAGAGAGAGAAAAAAACACGACTCTGACTAAGATACCAGTTTGTTGACTCCTGCTGTCTTAAGATCAGCAAGGTTTAATCACATTTCCTATTTTGTTCATGCTGGGGATGAAGCTAGTCTGTGCGAGCAAAAAAAAAAAAAAACCACTTGCAGTCACAGTCGACTTTAAAAGGCATGAAATTCATCTGACTTCCATAAAGATAAGTCCTGCCTTTCCATTCTACTTCTAACTATGCTGGCTGCTCAGGGAGTTGATTCTGCCTTCTAAAAACAAATATTACTTTGGTTTTAGATGACTAGTGCTTCTTTTGTGCACCCCTTCCCAAATTCTCATTTATGATGCCTCTGTCTAACAAGGTTTATCTCTTGTTGGCACTCTTGGGGGTTTATGAACTAGAAACCTGACTTCAATACTAATTTTTAATACTATTTTATGTCTGAATGCTTTTTACTGTGCATACAGACATTGATTCACTTCAGTTTAAATGCCACCTAATTTGGTTTCCATGGAAACAAATTCTATGAAATTTTCACCAGACAATAAATGGGTTTCCTTTATACATTTTCAAGGCCATATATACATCATACACACACAAACACATATATTTATATATAAATATATATATATAAACACAGTGTGTATGTATATATATATATATATATATATATTTATATATATATATATATATATATATATACAGTATATACAGATAGAATGTAAAATACATTAAAATATTTCTGCAAATATTTAATTTTAAAGTTAAATTAACCACTTAAAATAATTTAACTTTGCCAGCTGCACAGGAGGAGTTCACTCCAAGGATAATTCTACTAACAATTCATTGCTTCACCTAATGAAAAAGGGAGCAAGGGTATTCATTCATATATATACGTTGCTTCATTACATGAGCATTTTGATATGGGTTTCTGAAGGTTTTTGGATCTGATTGATTAATTTCATAGCTCAGCATGACAAGTACTTACTAGCTAAACCTGTAATATAATATTTTTCAAGTTTATTTTCTTCTAATTATACATGCAGTTACCAAACTTTTGAGACAAGTACTCTGTTTCCCAGATTAATCACCATTAAAACTTAATTTAGCACATTAGTGGAAGATGGTTTTGTGCATTACCTAATCTGTCCACCTCAGGGCACTCAAGGGCTTCAAAACACAGCCAAGCAATTCTGTTAATGGTTTGTAATGGATTTTCCAGTACAATCCTTTCTACCTTCAGAATGAAATTTTATCTAATTTATGGATGATACTGAGATTATGTATTTTAAAAATATTAACACAAAGACAGGTCACTCAAAACATTCCAACAATGTATGCATCTAGTTATAAGTAAATGTACACTTCACACAGCAAACAAAATTAATATTCTGCAGATTTTAAAAATCTTTGCATTTTAAAAATGTTAACATCTTAAATCTATTTAATTAATTAATCTAATGCATTACCTATAACATATAAACCTATCACTAACATAAATTTCACCCAAACAATAGAGGGACATTTTTAATACTTTCTTTAATAAACCTTGCCTTTTACTGTAACCTGACTAATTTTAATGAAGCGTACACTGTCAGTGAACTTGATTAGGATACTCCTGCTGTTTTGAATCAAGGCGTTTTGCTTTGTTATGTGTGCCTCTGAGCTTGTTCTCCAAATCACAACCCTTCTTGTTATGTTTCAGGATCTTTGATCAACTTCAAGTGCTTCTGATGAAAGAACTCCTGAAACAATCTGCAGCAACTTTTACATTTATGTTTTGTTTTTTCATTGCTGCAGTCTCATCAGCCTATGGCAACAGATGTGCTTTTGCCACTTAATTTACTAATTTCAGTCTTAACAGTTGGACTATGTTCTGTAAGGTGCCAAACAGCTGTGCAGAATTTAAATACTCATTATGGAAGCTTTTGGCTTCCTGCCTAAACCTTACAGTGATTGCATGATGGTTCTTGACCATTTGCTTATAAATGTTCTCTTTTGTATATACTTGCTAGCCCTGTACCATCTACAACATCACACGATACTGTTACAGTTTAACCTATTCAAGTATATCGTCTGGGATGTGGGTAGCTACACAAGAGTAAACTTCACTTTATATCCAATGGTGTAGTATTGAACTTTAAGTGTAAGATGCCAAGATGTTAAGCTGTATTACTGGATGCTGGTCCATGAATGGCTTGAAAGTGAGCATTTTAGTTAATTTAGGAAGTACAGTATTACAGTCACTTAAGATATGCAGAGGAACAAATAGCTCAGATTCATCCTTGGCTAATTTTCTAAGTCTATTCAGTGTCCAAAGCTGCAGAAAGCAACTTTGTTGTACGACCAATAGCCTTCTGGAACAACTTTGGTTTAGGAAGCTTATATCTATAATTATATGGTGTTGTGAGTAAGAAATAGCCATTGTGAAAGAGAGATGATGATACTGAACAAAGTTGTTGGTTTATTGCCTGCAACTTAGTCCATACATGACCCACAAACAAGTCAATACACTTGCCACTTCTATAATTTGAAACAAGTATAAACAGCTATATGTAAATTGTTATGATGATACCCAAGATCAAACAGGGAGATGATGTCTATTGTATCAGGTAAATAAAAAAGGTAAATGACGGAGGTTGAGGTGGTGACATTGTAAAATGAAGACACAATGTACAATTGTTCATGTTTTGTAATTATTTCTTGGCAAATTTTGACATTTTTTTGTATAAAAGTAAAGGCTGTGATCTGGAACTATTTACCCTCAGTCTTCAGATGTAAACAGACAGATCATTTCTTATATTTATAACAATTATCAGAAAAAGAAGGAGTTTTAACGCTTCAAAAACAATCATGTATTAACTATAGCTTTTTTTTAATGAAAATAATTCTTAGTAGAAAAAATGACAGTATGTACTTCAATAAATTCAATCTGCACCACACTCCAAGGCAGAAGGAATTAAAGGGTTCATCAGAAGGGGTCAGCACTTTCCCTAATAACCTCACTAACAGGTGTATTTCATTTCCCAGAAAAACAGGGGAAAAATGGCTAAGGACAATGGCTGGGTAAGACAAAAGCTGCATGACACTGTGGCAGCACTGGACCGGGACTGAGAGGAAAATAAGTTTACTAGAAAGCTCCACAAAATTGGTTTTGCCTCCACAATATCCGCTGTCAAGTATTATATTAGATTGCTGCTGATCCCAAATCTGGCAACAAACATTTAGACAAGGTTGTGGCAATTGATACTTTTTTGTTTTTCTTTTCTAGGGATGTATTTAATCCCCCAGACTGATAGGAATGTATACAGTGCAGAGGCATAAAATTAATTGTGTGCTGTACATACTCATTTTGGGAAGCACTGCTTCGTCCAAGGGTTAATGGACAGTTAAAATAGTGCGATAAGGCTGCTTGTGACCTAGCAGTGAGTCTGTATGAATTACGAATGCAGTTCAAGGTTGTAATATGTAGTGTCTTAGGATCCTAGTTAAACACATTTATTTATTTATTTATTTATTCGTTTGTTTATTTGTGTTTGTTTTTAACTTTAATTATTCCAAATCTATTTATTATAGAATGTTTTATAATATTACAATTAAGCATAACTTTCTGTATTAGAATTACAAGATTTAAGCAGTCTGTTCAATCAGAAATAAAAATGAAATGATTCCATACATCATAGAAACATTTAATATTTGCAGTTACAAGATAAAGTATAATCAAACAAAAAACAGACAACGAATCAGTAAGAAAAAAGAGGCCCACTGTGTTATACAGCTTCAGATTAATTAAAACAACTGGAATTTAGCAGAAACACATGCAGGAGCTTGTTAATGACATCATGCTAAATTCTGAAGAGGTTCTGCACAGTTCCACTCTAGCAATTGTTTATATAGTTTGAGATAATATAAAACAACTTTTTCCCTTTGACTTATGAATGGTGCATTAGGATTGTCCCAACTGAGCAGAATTAGTCAACATGCCAACAACACAGGGTAGGATATAATGGTCAGTTTATCACCATATAGAGTAAGGTTACTTTAAATAACTCCAAAGACGTCAGTACAGTATAAAGATTTGCAATGATCATAAACCCTATACTATCTGATAGATAACAAAAACATCTCTTACCAAAATGGGCTTTAATTCTGGACAGTCCCAAAACATATGCCTGAATGAGGCCAGAGTTATCTGTCATCATTCACAATTAAGCTCCAATCCCTGAAATATTTAAAATTGCCTTAATTTGAAGAAGTATATCCAGTGAATGATTTTCAATTGATTCACAGCATGTTTTGCACAAACTGAAGAAAAATGAATGGTGTAAATTAATGCATTCCACTCTTGCCTGAAATATTGATAGCCAGGTCACTTTCAAAGCATTGTGGAAGGTGGCCTTCAACAGAGTACTCATTTATACCAAAACAAATGTGTATCCTGATAGCATATGCTATATCATCATTGCCAATGAAACTGCATGCCTGTCCAGAAATCTGGATTACTTACAAAACAAAATGAAAATACACAAATTATGTGCATACTATAGACAATATGGAGTTAGTATATTGCTGAATCTGCAAAGCAAAAAAAGGTTAAAGGTTATTTCCACACTGAAAAGAAAAGAAGGTTAAAGACACAACACTTCAGCTGTATAGTGCGCCTAATGAAGGCTATACAGCTGACACAATGTGTCTTTAACCTTCTTTCCTTTTCAGGATGGAAATAACCTTTAACCCTTTTTCCTATAGAAAACATATTCTTACCTGTATCAGACGTCAAAATGTAAGGAAAGTGTAGCAGCAGGGATAAGTGACATGGATTAAATTCTTCTTTGAAATGTAAAAGTTTTTTTGTTTCTACTGCTACCCATGTAACAATGCACAGTATCTTTACGACTAGTACAAATCTGTATTTTTCCTATAGGATATATCAGTTTTGAAGTTCTGGTAGTATTCAAGAGCAAATTAAAAGACAAACAAGATGCGGGGTCATATATATATCTGTCATGCACAATTTGGAGAAATTATACTTAGATTAGAATGAACTTTTGTTAGGCCAAAGTGTAAAATATTCTGAGATTTAATTTCATCCATCCATCGTCCAACCCACTATATTCTAACACAGAGTCACGGGGGTCTGCCGGAGCCAATCCCAGTCAACACAGGGTACAAGGCAGGAACAAATCCCAGCCAGGGCACCAGCCCACCGCAGGGCACACACACACATGCACACCGACACCCACACACCAAGCACACACTAGGGACAATTTAGGATTGTCAATGCACTTAACCTGCATGTCTTTGGACTATGGGAAGAAACCAGAGCACCCGGAGGAAACCCATATAGACACGGAGAGAACATGTAAACTCCACGTCTCCTAACTGCGAGGCAGCAGTACTACCACTGCACCACCGTGCCTCCAAGATTTAAAATGGATATAGTTATTATTCAAGGACTAAATGTAAGTTTGCAATTCTGAAAATTATTACTAAAAACTAGCTTACATTTTAATACAAGACATTGTTAAGTTTTGTAAACAACAACAATATAAAAATGAAGACAACTGGGATTCATTAATAGCAGCTTGATTCTGTGATAGAATCACTTGATATATTAGAAATTGACAAGTTGTTATATTTGAATACTCCATCTTCATCAACATTGTAATGTCTTAATGTTAGAAATAACATCTGACATATAACCTTAAAATAGCAGCGCTCCATAAAGATAATGGCATTTACCAGTAAAACTAAAGTTTTCAGATCACTGTGATTCTATCAGCTAGCAAAAAATATTTTTTGTGATCCCTAATGCAATATGCTATTTTATATTGACACACTGCTACAAACTGGATTCTGTTGTAAAGACTCACACTGAAAAGTACACATCTAGCAATTAAAACTTATTGCCACAAGCTATTTTCTCATTTTGTATCTGAAATGCAACAGAGTAAACCTGGACACATAAAACAGTTTTAGTGCTAAAACATGTTCATGTTACATTGACAATGGAAATGATCTCATAGAGTGATGTAAACCTAAACTGATATAAATTACCAAACACATGAGTTATTTTTATGAAATACCTGTATGCATGATATACACACATAAGTGACAAACAAATTATTCATGAGATGATTTGTAGTACATTTAAAAATAACTTATTGTTTGACCAAAATGTAAATAAACAATGCCAGACCTAAAACAAATGACAAAACTATTGTCCCATTTTAAAATATGCCAATACCATGCATATCTTTCTGACATTAAAATTATTAAAATATTTATCAAATATACATTAAAACCATCTTATAAGAGGGAATGACATTGTTTTTTGGTTACACTAAGCAGTTTACTAGAAACATTATAAAAGTGAAACATTCTGAACAAGTTGCACTAGAATGCAGATTCCTTCACAAATATATCCACTGCTAGAACTTAACTAATAGCCACTAAAAGAGACCCATTCAAAGTCAGAATATTCAGTTTACACATAGATGTCATTCTACCCAGCAGTCAAGCCAAAGTCCAAGAAGTGGTAAGCAGTAATGCCACTTTCTAGACCACCATGACAATCAATTATTTTGCCTTTAGTAAAACCATCAGCCTGTTTAATTCATGTAAATCACTCTGACTACATTCTTGTTATCCAGAATAAGACAAATGCAAAGCTCCATCACTGAATAATATCCACGTAATGACTTCAATGTGCCTATAATCTTAGCCTCTCACAAAAACTTTAAACTGTAAAAGTTCAAAGCCATGGGCTCTTTTATATCTGAATCTAAAATACAAATGCTGTCCTGATGTAGCTAAAGGGCTATCAAACAAATTTAGGACTTGCTTAAATGTAAGCCATTTTTACATTCCGAAAAGTGGAGCAATAATATTTTTTTTTGTGTGTGTAATTAGCATCTGTAGTTAACAGCAAAATTTAATTTCTGTCTCCAAACAAATGTCAACTTCCACGCTATGTATTCAGATTTAAACTGTTTATACAGGTGAGTTAAACTGCTTCAACAGGGTAAAGGAAATATGTTCGGTGGTCAAAAGCCTGAAATTGGACTCATGCAGAAATATTGCATTACAAAAGCAGAGCAAATGAGTCTAAAATAAAAATAAACCATTATATTAAATGAAGTCAAGGAAAAGAATGGTATATCATTTATTTTGTTAAAAAGTTTTATGTTTGGAAATGCTCCACTTGTTTTAGTTGCAGTAGTATGGTTTATATTGAGCTAAAACGCAGCTATAAATTTAATCTCATGTTAATCAAGTGAAACACTATAACCATTGAAGAGGCACATGTTAAGCTTTATGCTTAATTTTTAATCATTTTTATTATTTGCTTATTATTTATTTATTATTTATGAGCAAACAACTTATAATAATTTGAAGTTTGTACAAATGTAACTATATAAAACTTATATTTTTGATGAAAAAACGTACAATAAAATCAACATCTAATTGCTTGTTGTTCAAATACTATTAATTTCAGACATTGTAAACAGTATGACCGAAAAAAAATTAACTGAGGAAAAATTGGGTGATTCATGTAAATTACCTTTTTATTCTGGCAATCGATTGTTTATACTGTACATGAAAAGCTCACATACAGGCTACTGCAACATTTAATGTCAAACAGATAGAATGTTAGATGCATAAAGCTTTGTTTGAATAACAATTATAGTGTGGTATGCCAAAGAATACAACACTAGAATGCTGCTAAATTTCTAAAATAAAGAATTACATACCCTATGACTATATAAAAAAGGATTTACATTCACTTGTCTGGCATGTACTGGTTCGTGAATATAAATAAAACAGAAACATAAATAAAAAATTAATTAAAAAAATGGAAAACCCATTTATCAAGTATTTTTTAAAGTGATTGCTGCTCTTTTATAGTAGGAATCTAGATCAAAATATAACATTTTTACACAATAAATGCATTGCTATCACATGGTTGAGATTTTTACAATTTATCCATTATATAACCACGTTAACTAATTAAACTCATACTTTTGGAAATATTGATTTATGAAAAGTTGAAGCCAAGTATCAGTATTTGACTGCTTTGACACATAATAGTAACAATTTTTTAATTGCACTTGCATATAATGTGAATATGTGAAAAGCACCTACTATTGGATTCATGTCTGTTTCTTCACATGACATTCCAAAAGACTGATTTTGTTGTAGTTTGGCATACTTATTCTTCAAGGAAATTCGTCAGAAAAGTACATTTTTGTTGAGATATCTTGAACACACTGTGCTGTACAAATTTTTTAAATTTCAAAACATCTTATTAAAAAAGCACTGGTAAATTTTCAAATGTACCTATCTTAGACTAATGGAACGTTCTGTGACACTTTTGATACATATTAGTTAAGTATTTCTATTTTACCTTGAGAATTTCTTTCTTTTTTTTAATGTTACTTCAGTTTTTATATTATCCAGCTGCTCCAGATGGCAAACAGTGAAATGCCAGCAGAGTTAACCCATGTGGCAGCAGATTGATCCTGATCCTTCCAGTACAAGTCATGGTAGCATGTGGAAACCTCTGCCATGCCAGCTTATATCTGTTATTGCTGGAAATATGCAGTGTAAGTTATATGAACTTTGTATTCATAAAAGTAAAAACATGTATGTCTTGGAGACACAGTATGCATGTAGTGAATAAACACGTACAAACAGCTTCACTGCTACATTATCTACAAAACATAATGACTTAATATTTATCTGACTAAAATTAACTATGTTTTAAAATGAACTGCTATCCATCATGGTGAGATGCAGCAAACAAATTTAGCTTGAAACCCTCTATAACCAACAAATGACACCAGTGCATCTATAAATGCAATTTTTACATCAATTGTCGCTTGTCTAACAAAGCATTTTCAGCCACCACAAGCCTACTTGGGCTCCAATTTCATAACTACAGGATATTAGGATATTTAAGTGCTATTAAAACGTATGTACTTTACATAATGTTCTAACACATTTAAGTGACAGTTGGCGTTGTGTAGTGGTTAAGACTCCAGACTTCAAACCCTGAGATTGTGGGTATAAATTCCACTACTGACACGGTGTAACCATGAAAAGTCATTTTTCATTTGGAAAAACAAAAGAAATAGATCCAATTTTAATTCAAATATGATCAGCTGCCTTATATAAAGGCATCAGCCAAAAAAAGTAAATGACAATTGTTAGCTATTATTACTGTTATTTTTGTATATGACTCAGTGTTACAAAAATATTAAATAAGAAAGTAATAACTGATTTATTGATGAAGTAAATACAAAATATTAAACTTTCAAAGCTGTTACCTAAGTCTCTGAATACATGTGAATGCTGCATTTTGTGCACTTTTTCAGATTTTTAAATATTTTTTCTATTATAATTTTAATCTGTAGTAGGCATTAAAACTGGACATTGAGGAAACATCCATTTCCTGTGGACAGCATTTCTTGGCTAAGGTGAAATAGTTTGTTTAATATTTGTTTTTGGAAAAGCTTTTACTAAACAATTCTACTCTCAACTTTCTAGCAATAGCTTAGTAAAAGCAAAGTAAAGAGTACCAAAGCTGATATACTTCATGTTTTTATTCTTTCTTTAGATTTGCCACCTTTTAAGCAAATTAACTAATGGCTCATGTTTCTATGTGCCTTTGAGTGACTCACACCTATATGGAAAAGACTGTTAAACTGATAAAAAAAAAACTCAAGGGTTTGCAATTGCATATACAGTACTGTAAAATTGATTTGTGTTCATTTTTAATTTATGTATAGCAGCCCACTTGTGACTTCAAAATAATTCTGTATGTGGGATAGCATTGGAAAAATGTAATCTACAATACCTGTGTGCCTCTGATAAGAAAGGTCTGGATTTTATGAAACAACATACAGCTATTTACTGAAACTTTTACATTTTTGAACACTAATGCAGTAAAAATCATACAGAACTTAAGAATGTCACATTGTACAGTACTGTACACCACCATAACTAAAAGCTAACCGCAAAAGATTTTTACTATAAACCCCATCTTCTTTTTATACTAGGAAGCATTATACTGATATCCTATCTTAAAGAAAAATAAGAAAAAAATATAATGTGTCAAAAATACATTCTTAGCATAACATGACATCCTCAAACCCATCAGAGTCTTTTATGGCATGAATGATAGGAAACCACCCTGGACAGGGCAACAGCTCAGCACAGGCCCCACACAGGACTCACCAATTAAACTGAACCAAGTTGTCAGTTTGGGGTTTGTGGGAGGAAAACCAGAGTACTCCAAAAATCCAAGCAGACACGCAAATTTCATACACACAACAATCAGGCATGGAATGTGAAGTGAACGTGCAGCACTCTCTACTATGTCATGTGGCACTCGTCCATGCATTCATTATGTAATTAAATTCACGTCACATACAATGTACTGGTTTACGTGTTATTAATGCGTGTGTAAAGGCTGACTATCAATGAAATTTCAGTAACCATTCAAAAAGCCACTTTTGACTTGTGATTGGCATTACAATCATCCATTGTGTTTATGGTACAGTATTAAGCAATCCTCTACTGCAGCAGGTACAGCAGGTATCTTTAATTAGCCAAGGACTAGAAAACAAAATAAAAAAAAACTCAACAGCCTCTTTGTAATAATTAATAAAGTTATCTGTTATAAAAGCCACATTTTGTGTGCCTTTAATCCTTCAGAGACAGATAATGCCAGTTCTCTTTATAAAAATGTTCCTAATGTCCCTTCCTATCTAGTAATTTTGCATATTCTTAGCTGCAAAACTGTCTGCTTTCCTAATTAACTGTTTTCATCTAAAATTATATTAAATAAACTTTGAAAAAATAACAATGTATTAACTAAACATGTCTGAAAAACAGGACACAGAGGATAACATACTGAAAACAGCAGAAAGGAAAAATAATGCAAGGACAATAGCTTTTACATTGCGTGCCTTTATTTTCATATCTAAGACAAATCTTTAGGAAAAAGAATGGGTAACCTATAGTATATATTCCCTGTGGAAAAAAAAAGTGTTTGGTTTAAGAATAGGATACATTTCATATAATTATCTAACATTAAAAAGTGTGAAAGCATGTGCTGTGAATGCTGTCTCTTGCAGGAAGGCAATCCACTGTAGACAACCATAGATTAAATAACATTTTCTTGTCTAAAATATCACTTTAACATCCAAGTACATTTTTTCATCACTTTGTAATCTGAAATGTCTCTTGACCACACACGATGGTGTTGACAACATTCAAAGTGCACAATGCCACTTCATGTTGGAAATGAAAAACAAAAATTGAATACACTTCTCTAAAGGATCCAATAAGCAATGACACTTTTTAAGAAAACTGAGACAAAGTTGTACAAAGTAAACCCTTGTTTTTTAATGCATTTAGTAATACAACCCAATTTGTAACAATCACACGGATGGGTTCATTAGTAAAGTCATCTAACCAAAGCCTGTAATGCATATCACCTTATTTATGTTGTCACTCATTTCCAGCCTTTATTTAATCTATTCATCAATGATTGCTTCAGTTTCTGAAAGTGCTCATTAAATGACTTTACCAGTATCAGGACAAATCTAAACCCAAGTCCTGAATGGAACCCCCAGTCCTTACAGGGCATTTACTTGTATAAAGTCACACTCACGGTCACTAGGGGGGCAATTAAAGTTGCCAATTAACCTAACATGAATATTATTAGGATTTGCGAGGTACATGAAGTACCCTTAGGAATTATATGCATATACAGGTAGAAGTGCAAATTAAACACATACAGGAATCAAACCCTCAATTAATCCAACAACCTAGAGATATAAGGCAACAAGATGTTAAAATGAAAAGTAAAAAATACTTCAGGGTCACATATTATTATTAAATACCTTACTGTGGCCTATTACTTCTGAAAGATAGAATATTATCAAAGACTGATGTAACAATGTTATATAAATGCAGGATATACTGTTTATCATAAAGAAGAAATGTTTATGTGCTCTGTTATGATGGCATCTTTATTACAATCATGGATAATTGTTTTGACAACTGACAATAATCAAAGACAGTTTTTTTCACATGATTGTACTGGATTATTTCAAGTTTTCTTTTTATTCTAAACAAGTATTACAGGGATGGTGGAGTTTACCCTAGTGTCATCATGTCAAGGAAGGAATCAACTGTGCACAGAATGCTAGTCTGACACAGGCGGAATGGTGGCTCTGAGGCTAGGGATCTCCCAAAAATACCACTAGGGACTCTGCTCTGTTGGGCCCTTTAGCAAGGCCCTTAACCTGCAATGGCTGAGTGCTTTGAGTTTTGAGAAAAGTGCTATATAAATGCAAAAAAAATATTACAGTCCATGATTACTCACAAAACTCACTTTTATGGGACCCATTTATAACCATTAAGTATTTTATGCTTGGGATGTCTCAGAAAACCAGACGTCTTACCAATAACCAATGTGGACACAGAAAGAACAGGCAAAATATGTGAAACAGCCCAAAATGTGAACTCAGGGTTCAGTAACAGTATATAAATATGCAATATATACATAACAGCTTGTTTATTCACATTTTAAGACCATGTACAGACAACAAAGACTTTCTCAGCACCATGGAAAGCAAGACAGGAACCACACTACATAAAGGCATACATTCAGTTACAAAAAACAGCAGAGATTTAGTAATGGATTTAATTTGCCTATCTTTGGGATGTAATTGGGCACCTTAAGAAAACTCAACAAAAACGTAGGGATAGTGTGCAAGCACAGTAAAAGAAGTGGACTGATCAAGAATTAAATCTGGTGAGGCAGCAGTATTAACTAATACACTAGCATAACACTTTTCAAACATGCTCAGCAAAATAAACAAGGCCAGAATGTAACTGGATATTTTTCTCAGGATTTTGCTTGTAAAGTGACTTATTCATTGTGTTTTCAACAACACGTAAAATTGAGCACAATCTGTTGGTACATGTACTGTACTTCACTTACTTGGGTTGACATCTTTATGCAGTGTCAGGCTAACTGTTCTGTTTTCCAATACTTTGCCCAAGTAGCATTGTCATACATAGAACTGTGGTTCCATTGATCTTTAGATGACCTAGCCTTATGATGTAAATCATTTTTGAGGTAGGGTACAGAATAGTGAAGGGGTTTCTGCAATAATTCCAGTATCCTGAAAGGCTAGTATAACAGAAAACATGGCGTACTGTTTTGTAGTGCTCATGAGGTTTGATGCTTAATGTCCGTGGTGTGCTTTACAGAAATAAGAACAGTCAGAAAGCATTATACAATATAAAATGGGGCATAGCTATGTAAATTGACCGTGATTTCTCTATATTATATCTCTGCTGGTTATGAAGATATAAAAATTGAATGACTAAGAGCTAAACCTAAAAGAAGTGGTGAAGCAGCCTTTTACTGTTATGCACCTAAAATCTGGAATAGTTTACCGATAGAAATTTGCCAGGGCTAATATGGTGGAGCACTTTAAAAAAACTGATAAAAACCCATTACTTTAACATGGTTTTCTCATAGTTTCATTTTAGTGTAACTCTTATATTCTGTATATGCATTTAATTAATATTTTTTACCATGGCCCCAAAACCTGTACTAACCCCTACTTTCTCTGCTGTTCTTTTTCCGGTTTTCTGTGGTGGCAATCTGCCCCACCACCACCTGATCAAAGCACCATGCAGTCCCAACATTGATGGATTGAAGGCCAGAGGTCCACATGACCATCATCGTCTAATTCTTCCAAACCTTCTAAAACCATGAGGACTGATTGAGATAATTTATGTTAGGTAGAACCCCTGCAGATTTTGTTTTTTCTCCAGCCCTCTGGAGTTTTTTTTTTTCTGCCCTCCCTGGACATTGGACCTCATCGGACCTTACTTTATTCTTTGTTAATTAGTATTGCCTAATTTTATTTTTTTTTAATTTTCTTTCTTCATCTTATAAAGCACTTTGAGCTACATCATTTGTATGAAAATATGCTCTACAAATAAATGTTGTTGTTGTTGACTAGTTTACAAAAGATCTAAAACAAATTGGAATAGACAATTTAGATGCAGATGCATTTGGGCAGCTTTCAATCCTTTATTTAGATTACAAGGACAAAAGACAGATTACAAATGTCTAGCCCAAAATGCTTTATCTTCAGAATGCTTTTATTCATTTTCTCAGTATGTCTCTATACAGTGACTACTATCTGTTTGTTCTGGGGAGGGCTGAAGCAGGTTTTAATTAAAACCCCAAGAAGTGGGACTGAGACTTTATATATATTTGCAACTATCATTCAGTGAGACTCACATAAATGTATTCAAAGTTAAATATTTATCTTTATATTTACTAAATAAAACTTATTCTCTTGTGTCTTGTGGATTTTTTGTCTATAATTTCTATAGAAATAATATTTACTTTCTTGATAATATATTTTTATTAAGTATACTGTGTAAAGTTACAACTTAAAAATAAAATCTCAAATTAAAAATATGAATATGAAAATGTACATACAGTAGTTCTACCTGTACAGT
The DNA here is from genome assembly GCF_016835505.1 of Polypterus senegalus. Taxonomy (NCBI): domain Eukaryota; kingdom Metazoa; phylum Chordata; class Cladistia; order Polypteriformes; family Polypteridae; genus Polypterus; species Polypterus senegalus. Next base: position 159,104,446 of record NC_053157.1, on the reverse strand, counting down.
CTTCATGTTACTCCTAGTACAAACAGAGCTCAAAGAGAATGGTCTTGCTTTGAGTCGTGTGTTCAGAAAGTAAGAACGCACATTTCAGTCTGACCTAGTCTCCAAGAGACCGCGCCATAAACAGCTCCTGTCAAGTGAAAACAAACTTCCCCATGGAATTCTACATCTGTATCTTGTAATAGCTGACAGGCCTTTCATAATTCAGTACACGGCACTCACTAAATTGCATTAACCAATTACTTTACACCTGAAAAAGATTTCACTATGTGCATGACTTTATGAAGTTATCAAGCTACTCTACATATGCTGTATAAATCAAGTAATTTGTATGTCAGAAGAAAAGATGAAAATGAGGGACAAGTACAGAATGCCACTTTTATTTCTAGGTTTTTCTACACATAGACACTTTGTTTTACAGAAATATCACTGTTCAATTTCAATTCTTTATTGTGATGTGTACAAGTACCATGTACAACCCCAAATCAGAAAAAGTTGGGATAGTGTGGAAAATGTGAATAAAAAAATAAAGCAGTAATTTACACATTTCCCTTAACTTTTATTTCATTGCAGACAGTATGAACACAAGATAATTCATGTTTTTTTTGGTCAACGTCATTTGATTTGTAAATAAACATCCATTCTTGCCATTCAGGCTTGCAACACATTTCAAAAAAAGTTGGGATGGGGGCAATTCAGGAGTAGTAATGAGGTATAATAACTAAATAAAGATGTGATTTGAAACTGGTGATGTTAACAGGTGATTGCAATCATGATTTGGTACAAAAGCAGCATCGAGGAAAAGGCCTACTCCTTTAGGAGCAAAGATGGGCAGAGGATCGCCAGTTTGCCACCAAGTGCGGGCAAAAATCTTTGAAATGATGAAAAAAAACGTTTCTCAAAGACAGATAGGAAGAGATTTGGGCATTTCTCCCTCTACAGTGCATAGTGAAAAGAATCAGGGAATCTGGAGAAATTACCGTGCGCAAAGGCCAAGGGCGCAAGCCTAAACTGAATGGCCGTGATCTCCGAGCCCTCAGACGACACTGCATTAAAAACGGTCATTCATCAATAAATGATATAACTGCGTGGGCTCAGGACTACTTCAGGAAGTCACTCTCAAGCACTACAGTACGTAGTTACGTTAGGAAATGCCAGCTAAAACTGTACTGTACCAAAAGGAAGCCCTACATAAATAGTGTCCAGAAGTGCCGTCGACTTCTCTGGGCTCAAGGGCATCTGGAATGGTCCATTGTGCAGTGGAAACGTGTATTGTGGTCAGACGAATCGGTTTTTCACATCTTTTTTGGAAGAAATGGACGCCGTGTGCTGCGGACCAAAGAGGAAAAGGACCATCCAGACTGTTACCAGATATAAGTCCAAAAGCCAGGGTCTGTCATGGTATGGGGTTGTGTCAGTGCCTTCGGCAAAGGTAACTTGCACTTCTGCGATGGCACCATCAATGCTGAGAAGTATATCTCAGTTTTGGAGGAACAAATGCTGCCTTCAAGATGACGTCTTTTCCAGGGACGCCCATGCTTATTTCAGCAAGACAATGCCAAACCACATACTGCGCACATAACAAAGGCATGGCTGCATAAGAAGAGGGTGCGGATGCTTGACTGGCCTGCCTGCAGCCCTGATTTGTCTCCTATAGAGAATGTTTGGCGCATTTTGAAACAAAAAAGACCCCGTACTGTTGCGCACCTAAAACGTTGTTTGCAGGAAGAATGGGACAAACTAACACCTGCAACACTTAGTCACTTGATTTCTGCAATGCCTAAACATCTTTTAAGTGTTGTTAAAAGACAGGGGAACTGTACAAAGTGGTAAATGCTGTACTGTCCCAACTTTTTTTGAAATGTGTTGCAAGCCTGAATGGCAAGAATGGATATTTATATACAAATCAAATGATGTTGACAAAAAAAAAAAACATGAATTATTTTGTGTTCATACTGTCTGCAATGAAATAAAATTTGAGGAGAATTTATAACTTGCTTTTATCTTTTTTTATTCACATTTTCCACATTGCCCCAACTTTTTCCGATTTGGGGTTGTACAATGAAATGCTTGCTTGCATGTGCACCTGCAGACAGTGAACAAAGACAAAAAAAAAAACCCACACACAATAAATAAATTAATATAATAAGTAAATAAATAAAAACAGAATCCTATGAATAAAAATAGACAGTGGCAGAAGTATATATGCAGGTAGCAGTGGAGGTGACACAAGGTTACTGATTGTTCATGTGTCTGATTGTAGTTGCGTAGAAACTGTTCCTGAACCTGGAGGTGCGCGTCCGAATGGACTTTAGTCGCTTCCCCGATGGGAGGAGGATGAAAAGTGACAGTGCAGGGTGGTTGGGGTCCTGCCTGATACGGTTCACTTTCCTGAGACAGCGTGTAGTGTGGATGTCAGGAATCGCAGGGAACTGTGTGTCTGTGATCTGCTGTGCTGTGTTTACCACACACTGCAGAGCTCTGCAATCCTGAACTGAGCAGTTGCTGTACCGGGATGTGATGCATCCTGTCATGATGGACTCCACAGTACACCTGTAGAATCTGCACAGGGTTGTGGGGGACATCCGGGCTTTACTCAGTCTCCTGAGGAAGTAGAGGCGTTGTTGGGCTTTCTTGACTTAAACAAACATAAGAAATATGGCAAAATACATTTAGGGTAAATAATAGGAGTATAACATGTATTATTTTATATATATATAATATAGCAGCATCAAGCTTGCAACTGATTAACATCACTCTGGGTATGCCATTTTCTATCAAATTGTATTTGGATTTATTTCTGCATTTATTTTTACATGATTTATCCCCATGCATGTACCTTGACACATCAGATTATAAAACAAGGATGGTAGATAAAAAATGAAGAATTTAGTCATTATTATTAAAGAAACGTTTTGTGGTCATTAAGGGCCTGATTTGTTTGCTACAGAATATTTTGTTGTCTTTACATGTAGTTAATATTGCTACAAAGAGCAAGTAGAGATTATTACCGGTTGCATTTTACCATTTCCCATTATTACTTGTAGGTTGCCTTACATTGTTATACTGCTATTGCACCCTGGCAGTTATCCCATGGGGACTACTGTGCAATTTCCCATTTGAAATATTTGGCAGGCTGCATAAAACATTGAGTCCCGACAGACAGTAAGTCATCCTGAAACCAGCAAAACATTGAATTGTTTTTCCATGTCTTCAAAAAACTTCAAATGCTAAATAAATTGTGATTACTTTGTCCTATACAGAAGACACATCATTAGGCTGAACACTTTTAACTCTCTATTTCTACAGTAGTAAAAAAAGCAAGTCACAAAGTAGCAAATGAGCCTGTTTAAATCTTGCATAGACACTGGTTCTATTAAAGATATTCAAACCGTGGCTCTAAAACCTTATCTATAGGTCAACATAGTCTGTAGATGCATTTTCTAGGCAGTATTAGTCTAAAAAAGTATTTGTATTTATGTACAAATAAGTCAGAAAAAATTACAGCTAGACTTTACAAGTATTGTATATTTTCTTTTTGTGTAGGTGCCTCTTAGGAGAGATTCAGGCTGTTTTGAAAAATTCTATAACATTATTAACCAGCATCCTACTTATTAGTCGATTCAATACATAATGTATATCTAGGTAATCCTTTCTTTTTGACATGTATGAAACATTTATTTTTAAAAAATTAACTTTACGGTTTGCATTTATTTACAACACATATACCTTATTTTGAATTCAACTTCATGTAGCATTTATTTATTATATTATTATTTTATTTATTTATTTATTTATTATATTATTATTATATTATATATTATATATTATTATATTTATTATATTATTTATATATTTATTTATTATATTATTATTTATTCAATGTAAATTTGGTAGTTAATTAAGACCTAGAAAAGAAAAAGGAAATCATAAACCACCTTATAGTATTGCAAAGTCTGTTCCAACAATTTTATAATCACTAAAATAATTACTCCATTAAATGAAGTTATTTTCGATCACTACTTAATTACATTTGATTTAGTCCTGCCCTTACCAACGCAGTCACAGATTAAAACAATGACAGTGCGACATCTAGATTGTAATTCTGCTTCAAAATGTATAGATACTTTGAGTAAGTCGAGTGTAACTGTGGAAAACCATTTAGATCAGTTAACATCAAATGTAAACGTGGAAAACAATTTAGATCAGCTAACATCACATTATAATGTGACCTTGAGAGATGCTCTGGACACAATGGCTCCCCTTAAAACAAAAGTGATCAAAGCACATAGAAACTCTCCCTGCTTTAATGAAAAAACTCGAGCTCTTAAATTAGAGTGTCAAAAACTGGAAAGCAGATGGAGAACAAAAAAAGCTACATGTCTTTCAAATTGCATGGACAGAGAGTGTTAAAAAATCTATATATATAATTCACTAAGGCAAGACAACCATGAAAAGCACGCCGGAAGGGGTGTGGATTCACTAAGCCGCCGACAAGTAAGACACCTATGGCGCGCAGAAGGAGCCACGCCCACCAACTCAAGACCATTGGATATGACGACAACTTCGCAGGGCCACGCCCACCAAGTCGGACGCGAGGACACAGAAAAAGTGGCGTCATTTATATTTGTCTGTCGTGGAGGCCACATGCGGTGCAGGTCAGGTTAATGCCATGCACCTCCGAGCTACGTTGACTGTTCATAGAGGCATGTTTCTCGCGGAGGTGAATCGCCATATGCAGCGTGTGAAACGGTTTGCGAGGGGTATCTCGTGGGATCTTTAAAACAATCATTTACAACTGAGATTAAAACACAATGAAGTAAGCAGTCTACGAGTTTTCGGTTACAACGCATGACCGCTTGCACCATAGCAAACTGTTTTACACGCTACATACAGCAATTCGCATCCGCGACAAACATGTGTCTTCTTAGATGCTCCTGCAGGAACACGGAAGACATTTTCCTGCCCACCAACACTCCTTTTTCACCGGCCCGCGTCTACCCTCGCTCTCTACGCATTCACACTGCCTACCCATGTGCCCGGACGCAAAAACTCACCGACCACCCAGGTAGCCCCTTTCGTCTGTGCTAGGAGTCCACATGCACGTCTAAGCCACGTTGACTTTTCATTATTCTTTTCAGTTTCGACACCAACCGCGTCCACCATGAAAAACCATGCGAAAGGAACAACGAAGCCCGCCCACAAACTCTACCCCTCCTCCCACGTGCTCAGGAACGCACCTCAGACCACTGCCCACCAAATCAAACAGCTCATCAAACACGTACTCACTCGCTTTGGTCTGTGCTCCGGTCCAAACCCAGCTGTGAGCCACGTTGACTATTCTTTTGCCCTCCATGGCTGCCGCTTCAAATGTATTTCATGGAAACAACACTTCTTTCAATGTTATAGAAATTCCTGCTTCAGGTAACTGTTTGTTTCTGTCAGTCGGGTTTTTTTGGAGAAATGTCATTGACGAAACTGTTGCTCATAGCAAACTGTTTTACACGCTACATACAGCAATTCGCATCTGCGACAAACATGCGTCTTCTTAGATGCTCCTGCACTTTGTACACACCCCCCCCCACCGTGGTCGGGTGTCTTCGTGGATTATATATAGAAAGGCAGCCAAAACCGCACAAAGCAATGAAAAGTCTACGTGAGTCACAGGTACGGTTACCACTTTTAATACAAAAAAATAAGGGACGCATACTGCAGCGGGGGCCACATCCCTTGGGGGCCAAGACCACGGGACGCGCAATTTCATTCTCAAATACGGGACGATTCCGTATTTTATTCTGTGGGTGGTGGTGCATAGCAGTTCTTACTTAGTGGAGCGATTTGGATGCTTATTTCCAAAGCGAGCGAGACTCCCGCCTGCTAAATAGTTACACGACCCAACAGCGGTCGGCGTCCAAATTCTTAGAGGGAAAAGTGGCTTTCAGCCACGTGAGATTGAGCATTAACAGGTCTGTGATGCACTTGCATCTCCGGTACTGCACACGCGCTACACTGAATGGATCAACGTGTGTCTACCCGGCATGGGTAAGCCGTTGAACCCCATTCGTGATGGAGACCATGGCTTGTGATTGTTCCCCACGAACGAGAAATTCCCAGTATGTGCGGGTCATACGCTCGGACTGATTACGTTCCTGCCCTTTGTAACCCCATCCCATCCCCCGGTCGTGTGACTTGGTGGATTATATATAAAAAAGCACCCAGAACCGCAAAGAACAATGAAAAGTCAACGTGGAAACCGACTCAGGCGGTGTTTGGAAAATTAACAGTCAACGTAACTCACAGGTGCGTGTGGACTGTACACAGACAAAAGCGACTCAGGTAGGGAGTTGGGGGTGGGCACATAAGCGGGCAGTGTGTACTGAACGAGCGCCGTTCAACCCCGTCCTTCGCTTTGGAAGGAGAAGGCGCTCCTCCAGTTTTCAGTCACGGACAATTGTATGTTGCTTCGTAGCGTGCATTGTTGCAATGTTACTTTTCTTGGTGGTTTATTAAATTACGGATTTTTCAAATGTTTATTTTTTCCTCTGTGCTTAAAAATCATTTAAAAAGCGGCCTGATTATGCGGCGTATGCTACGCCGCGGGTTGGCTAGTATAAAAAATTTCTCTTTAAAGCTCGCTCAGAATACTATTCTACAATAATAAATAGCAATAATAAAAAATTCTCGGGTACTGTTTAGAGAATTTGCTAAATTAACAAATGGAAATTCAGATCTACAGTGCAAAATACCAACAGATATGAGCAGTACAGACTTTATGAACTTCAAATTAAAATTATAAGATCCCAGATCTCAGCATCACAGTACAAACCGCATACTAGCTTAGCAGACCCTGCCTCACATTGCATTCAGCACTTTAGTAATTTTAATCCTGTAACTGAGCAGGAAGTCTTAACTTTAATTTCTAAAATGAAACCCACTACTTGTTCCCTAGATCCAGTGCCAACAAAACTAGTAAAAAGTGCAATGGATGTTCTTGCAGTGCCTATTCTAAACTTTATCAATAGTTCATTATTGCATGGCACAGTACCTGATGCACTAAAACTGTCAGTCATTAAACCATTACTTAAAAAGTCATACCTAAACCCACAGATACTAAATAATTATAGGCCTATTTCAAATTTACCCTTTCTCTCTAAAATACTAGAAAAAGTAGTTGCCAATCAGCTTCAGTCACACCTTATGATTTACAATTTATTTGAGAAATTACAGTCTGGTTTCTGCACTGGTCATAGTACAGAAACAGCACTAACGCGGGTTGTAAACGACATTCTGATATCCTCTGATGAAGGAAACTCCACTGTAATTATGTTGTTAGAGTTAAGCAGCATTTGACAACATTGACCATTCTATTTTACTGCACAGGCTAGAAAATGATGTTGGGCTTACAGGCACTGTGCTCGCTTGGTTTAGTTCTTATTTATCAAATCGATTCCAATATGTACAGAAATGTGCTGACAGTACTCCATCATTATACACAGAAGTGAGATATGGTGTCCTGCAGGGCTCAGTACTGGGACCTTTACTGTTTTCACTTTACATGCTTCCACTGGGATCTATCATTAGGAAACATAATGTTAATTTTCACTCGTATGCAGATGACACCCAGTTATACCTTTCATTTAGATCAAATGAAGTTTCTCTGATGTTGTCTTTAATTAGTTGTGTTAGTGAATTAAAGGAGTGGATGAATGAGAACTACTTGTCTTTAAATACAGATAAAACAGAGATGTTAATTGTTGGAGGGAATGACGCTGATCACAACAATATTTTGCCATCATTTAACTCAGTTGGGATCACCATTAATTTTACTGAATCAGACCGCAATCTAGGAGTTATCTTTGACTCTAGCATGTCATTTAAAGCACATATTACAAAGTTGTCCAAATCATGTTTCTTCCATCTTAAAAATGTTGGGAAATGAAGGCGCTTTCTAAATACACAGGATTGTGAGAAATTAATTCATGCATTTCTTTCTAGTAGGATTGACTACTGCAATGCGGTGTTCACTGGATGTTCAAACTGTTCTTTATACAGCCTCCAGTTAATCCAAAATGCTGCTGCAAGAATTATTACAAGAACAAGAAAGTATGAACATATAACTTTAGTTCTTAAATCCTTACACTGGCTCCCAGTTAAGTTTAGGGCAGATTTCAAAATCCTCCTTTTAACATATAAAGCATTAAATGGCCAAGGTCCGGCTTACTTGTCTGAACTTATCATGACTTACAAACCAAGCGCACATTAAGATCTCAAGATGCCGGTCTGCTTATGATTCCAAGGATTAATAAAATAACAGTGGGAGGTCGAGCTTTTAGTTACAGGGCCCCTAAACTGCGGAATGGTCTGTCTACTAATATAAGAGATGCCCCTTCGGTCTCAGCTTTTAAATCCCGGATGAAGACTCACTATTTCAGTTTAGCATATCCTGACTAGAGCTGCTGATTAACTGTACAGACTGCATCTTTGTTGTTAGTCATTAGCACTAAAACGTAAGTAACATGATAGTTATAATTTGTTACTAACCCTCACCTATTCTGTTTCTCTTCTCGGTACTCAAATATGGCACTTGATGCCACGGCGCACCTGCCAAGTTGTTTTGCCTGCCTAAGGTAAAGTCATCCCTTAATGGAGGATCGCAGGAATTGTGAAGTAGAGGGGTCCTTTCATCAGATTAGCTGGCCAAGCAATGTTTCAGCTGTGGAATGGCCAAATGGGGAAGGCAGCTTGATGGCTGAGGTCTCCAAGACTTTAAACAAATCCAAATCGTATTATGTGATATCATCTACTGTTAAATTCTGTTCTGTACTTGTAAAATTTTTATTTTTATACTGTATTGAGGATTGGTTCTGATCTGGGTATTGTATTGTATTGACCCCATTCTTTTTGACACCCACTGCATGCCCAACCTACCTGGAATGGGGTCTCTTTCTGAACTGCCTTTCCCAAGGTTTCTTCCATTTTTACCCTACAAGGTTTTTTTCGGGAGATTTTCCTTGTCTTCTTAAAGAGTCAAGGCTGGGGTGCTGTCAAGAGGCAGGGCCTGTTAAAGCGCATTGCGGCACTTCTTGTGTGATTTTGGGCTATACAAAAATAAACTATTGTATAAGGAAGAAAGGCTTAAAATACATATGTTGAAAAAAGTACTTAAAAAGAATAAAACTAAATAAATATAAAAATATAACAGTGAAAAACTTTAAACGTATATATCATTCCTACTAAAATTTCTACAGTGAGCCATCGCAAGCTGAGAGACTTAATCAAAAGAGTGGGGTACACAACTAAAAACCTGCATACCCAAAGTATGAGCAACGTTAGGGAGCAAATACAAAAAATACATGAGATGAAATTAAATTCTGTACTTAATGTATGCATAAATAATTAAATGATTAAATACTGTATTTAAAAAATACATAATTTTAACAGACACAATGACCACTTTGCTGAGTAAAAAGCTTTTATGCTGAGCATTAACTGAAAAATGTATGGAATGAATTTTTTCATGATAATTTGTTTGCTCCTGCCTTTATAAAATCCTTACAACTTCATAAGATACTTTATATCAAAAATCTCAAAAAAATCATTAAACCATTCAAAAAGTAGTAAAATTAATTTTATGTTTATATTTTTTCCTTACAAGTACATTTCAGTTTATGTCTGAGACTGAAAAGCCTAATAGTGAAAGGCACTAATTGGAAGTTTGGAAAAGACACTGGGAACAGAGAGCAAAGCATTGCGTAAAACCATTGGTCAAACTATTTAAGCAGGTGATAATGTAATACTGTAAATCACATACAGGAGACAAATCCAATGAGTTAATTCTGTCCAAAATACAAGAAATGAAATGCAGGTCTTCATTCTTGTATTAATTATTACAGGCTTCCACTGAAGCGTCTGATTAAAATTAATGAAGTGAATGTACTCCAAATTGATCCTCTGAAACGCAATACACAATTTCCAGAAAGTACAATAAGCATTCTCTGTAAAGCAGCTCCCATTATTTTTATATGTGTCACTAGCTGGTTTGATTAAAAACCCCACTTGACATTTTTACAGTTCTAAAGAAAATATCATTAAGTGTGGAAACCAACCAAGATATACTGTATAAAGTATATGCAATCTTAGTAAAGCGGTGTGTTTAGTTGTACATCCTTTTGTATTTTAATATGTTGTTTAGTAATTTAAGATTTTAGTTTGACATCTATTATTTCAAAAGCAGAAATTGTAAAAAAATAGAAAAGTTACACATAGCAAATACTGTCAGGCAGTGTTTCAGGCTGCTGCTAACACTTCCCATCCTCTACCATTAACCATTAACCTTTAAACCATTTTCTTATTCTACTTTTTTGTTATATCTTGAAGCTCTTTGGGATATGAAAAACTACATTAAAAATTATTATTATTATTATTATTATTATTATTATTATTATTATTATTATTAATATCCAAACGTGAAGGGTGTAGTGGTGCATGAACAATGAAATAATAGTTGACATTAAAAAATTATAGAAGGCTTGCTTCAGTAGATTTCATGACAGAGTGTCCTGCAGTGAGTGTCAAAAATTAAGAGCCAAAGTCAGTAGCTAGGAATCTGAAATATTATCAGGTTAAAGGGAGGGAGTAAGACATGACTTAATAAGGAGACAAGCAGAGGGGCACAAAAGGAACTGCAGATAAAATGTGGGGCTAGGAGGCATACTCAAAACGTCAAACAGAAATACAAAATACAAAAAGCATAATACTGTAAGATAGGTAAAAAGAAAGAACTAGAGTTATACATGCAAAACTAAACTGATAAAATGACATAGCATTGATGCAAAAATTAATCCTAGGTTTAATTTACACAGCTTCTCAAAAATTGTTGTTGTTGGAAAAGTCAAACTGAGAGTTTAAACTATGATCAGTTTGCAGGTAATTGAAATCAACACAACAAAACGGTGTGACTTATGGCACAAGAAACTTTGAAGATTTGTATACAAATAAAGACATAAATCTTAGTGTGGTTTAGCTATCCTATGCATAGACAGAACAGGGACTGATTTTCAGAACTCATTTTTTTACTGTACACAGCTAATTAGGTCATTTTCTTAACAGAATTCTTTGCAAATCTGAGAAACACTAAATACTGTTTACTGTACTTGATGACAAACAATAACATAAAATAATATTATATGGACATGAATTCTTATAAAATTAGATGTTTGTCAATGGATTATGGAAATCCAGTTCAACACTTGAAAAGAGACTTGAAGGTAAAAGAGATTTTTATAATTCCAAGAGCAGGCTCCACTAGGTCTCAAATATTTGTAACAAAACTGCTCTTATTTAATGATTACATTCCTTCAAAAGTGTTTATTAAAGAGGTAAAAGAATATACTATACATTAAGATGTTTTATGGTTGATCAGTATATTATCATGGAGATATTTGCAAAATGAAAACCACTAGCCAACCCGTGGTGTACCATACGCCGCATAATCAGGCCGGTTTTTTAATGATTTGTAAGCACAGGGAGAAAATTAACATTTGAAAAATCGGTCATGTAATAAATCAGCAAGAATAGCAACATTGTAACAATGCACGGAACAAACCAACACACAATTATCCGTGCGGCGCTCAGGCGCGGAGGGTGGAACGGGAGGAGAGGAGAAGGACGTCTATTCCGCTCCCTCTGTCATGCTAGTGTGCTGATTTCTCGTTCAGTATGCACTGCCTGCTCATGTGCCCACCTCCAACTCGTCACATGAGTCGTTGTCGTCTTTGCACAGTCCAGATGCACCTGTGCCTCACATAGACTTTTCATTGCTCTGTGCGGTTTCAGCTGCTTTTCTATATATAATCCACCAAGACACCCGACCACGGTAGTAGCAAGGTGGGAGAGGGTGTGTACAAAGGGTAGGGACGTAATGAGTGGGAGCGTATGAGTCACACTTAGTGGGAATTCCACGGTTTGCAGCCTGAATGGGGTTCAACGGCTTACCCACGCCTCTCCACGCCGGGTTGACACACACTCAATCTCATGCATAATTATTTATTGAATGCTAAACACTTCTGGAAAGACACGGTTGTCTAAAACGGGTTGGTGTGAGAATACAACAGTAAGTGAATGAAAAGATGGAACTCTGGAGAGAGGAAAATACAACACAATAGTGAACCCGCGGCATAACAAACGCCACGTGGCTCAGACGTGCATGTGGACTCTTAGCACAGACGAAAGGGACTAACTGGGTGGTCGGTGAGTTTTTGCGTCCAAGCAAATGGGCAGGCAGTGTGAATGCCTAGAGAGCAAGGGTAGATGCCGGCCGGTAAAAAAGGAGTGTTGGTGGGCAGGGAAACGCCTTCCGTGTTCCTGCAGGAGCATCTAAGAAGACGCATGTTTGTCGCGGATGCGAATAGTTGTATGTAGCATGTAAAATAGTTTGCTATGGTGCACGCGGTTGTGCGTCATAACCGAAAACTTGTTTTTTAAAGACTGCTTACTTTATAGTTCTTTAACCTCAGTTGTAAAGGATTGTTTTAAGGATCCCATGGGATACCCCTCGCAAACCGTTTCACATGCTGCATATGGTGATTCACCTCCACGAGAAACATGCCTCTATGAACAGTCAATGTAGCTCAGAGGTGCATGACATGCACATGACATTAACCTGACCTGCACTGCATGTGGCCTCTACGACAGACGAATATAAATGACGCCATTTTTTCTGTGTCGTTGCGTCCAAGTTGGTGGGTGTGGCCCTGCGAGTTGTCGTCGTATCCAACGGTCTTGGAGTTGGTGGTCGTGGCTCCTTCCTACGTGCACCATAGGTGTCTCACTTGTCGGGCTTAGTGAATCCACGCCCCTTCCGGCGTGCTTTCCATGGCTGTCTTGCTTTAGTGAATTATATATATATAGATTGCATTCTCATATAAGTTGCACAAGAGATAAAAGGTAAAGCTATATGAAATTGAAAAATTGGTATTAGCAGTTATTGACAGATATTATTGCTACCACACTGCTAAAGCAGCAGAGATTGCCTATTATCTTTTTTTTTTTTTAAATCATGGCTGGAAAATGTAGAAAATCATAGGGTACTGATATGTCTCCCTTTCTTAATTTTAGAGTCAACATTATTCAACAGTGTAAGCAACAATAACTTCAACTAATTGGGAATGAAAGCCTTTTTTGGTGTTTTCTTGCTTTGAATTAAAACACAAACGTACAAGATTTTTTCATCCAGGACAGATTTCAAGTCATTTTTCAAGATGCATATCCAATGACATTATTACAGCTGCAAAGAAAGCCAGTACAGTCTGCCTTCTAACTATCAACAATGGTACACATGCAGAGAGGAAATCACGTAATTGATTTGCACAACACAGAACCTTTCATTGCATTCATGATATCAGAACGAGAGAAAAAGAAGCAGAGGTCAACCCAAGATAAGACTAGCAGTGCACTAGGAGAAGAAAGCAGAAGGCATCTTGGAAGGGAATTCTCCAGGAGCACACCTATAAGAATGCCATCATTAACATTCCACCTGAGCGCCAGAGGAGAGGAAACTCAGCACATTCAACCGATACATTCTAACTGAGAGAGAAAGTATGACAGAGAGAGTGACAGAGAAGTGTTCCAAAGAGTAGATAGAAGTTACCAGGTCAGAAGCTGCCTTGGAGGCCTGACAATTTAAGGGCATGTAGGAGTTCAGATATGCAATAGTAGCTACAACCACCTGGGGTACACTAAAAAGGTTGTTCTGTGATTTCTAGGCGCTAAAACCAAACATGGAAGTGTTTGCAGGCTTTGGCATAAAGTTAAGCCATACAGATAGTGACTGAGCAATCAAGTCTAGAGTCAGACATTAAATTACAGCTCATTGGCAGAAAATAAGATTCCAGAGATTCAAGTGATAGAGTGAGAATATTGATGAGGACAGTAACCTGTAACAGCCTGTCTAGTGTTTTCCTCTATATAGGGCTCTATGTCTTCAGTTTTTGTGCAGGTTACATTTGCTATTGTAAAAAAATCAGTTAAAAAAATAAAATTTTACTCCTGTACTGGATCACCTGGTAAGACCAGCAAGATTTGAGAAAGAAAGCAAAAATGTCATCCCTACTTAGATACAAATGGGAATCTTTTTTTCCCAAATACACCACATTTTGATATGGTTTCTTTTATAATGTACTTTAACCAGAGAAGCCATTCATATTCTTTATTTACATACCCACTCTCAGAAAATATTGAAAACGGCCCAATATTTGATATGTTTACCGAAACTGAATAGCATATTCAGTATGAGAAAGGGCTTTCAAGCTTTGCATCCCTCATATGTATTGCCAAGATAATGCAACACAAAAGGAGCTCTTTTGTTAGCAGTGCTACTATGAAAGACACTGCTACGAAGGTCTAAGTAATGTCTCACTACTTCCAAGAATAATTTTTCATGTATTTGTTTTTAAATCATCATTCTGTAAAAGAGAATTATGGGTCATTTGAAAAGTTACCAGGCCAAAGAAATAATACACTTGCTTTGTTTAGTTAGAGAAATATTTGTTTTAGCTGAATATTAAAAGAGAAATACATGGGAAAAAGCCATTACTTCTCCTTCTATTGACCTTGAACTCAAATGAGGCAGACAAAGAAATGAACAAACACAACAAAAAAAAAACAAAAAGAACAACAATATAAAAAAGTAGTGGATCAAACAGACAAAACAAAATTCAAAGTTAATATTCATCACAATCTTTATCTGTGGATTCTGCTACTGGAAAAAGTTCTGTTTCCTAGTATGTGAGTTATTCACCATTATCTCTTAAAATACTGTTTACTGAAGTAGTAGACAGTGGGAAGGAGATAAACTGGGAACATATGGATTATTTTAATAAATACTATTCAAAGAATGTTTACATTTAATTTCTGTGTACTTCAAGCTACTCTCAGCAACCACAAATTGTAATCACAATGCTCGATTTCAGTTAGAGAGAAAAGGAAAGAGTTTGATTAATTACATAAGTGAACAAGAAAGTACAGATTACTGTAAAACATTTAAGAAGAGATCCCTATAACTGTTACAATCATACACTCAAAATTCTGTTCTACCTTACCAAATACATCAGTGCAGTCACTTAAAACAACTCAGTGCTCCCACATCTTCTTTCACATACTTGAATACAGTATTAGCTACCCTTTTGTTGTACAAAATAGTGCAGTTTAACTGCATTATTTATCAATCAGTGCTAATTAAGCTTTCTAATACTTAAGAAAACTACAGAATGAATACCAAAAACTAAGTTAATTACATTCTCTTATACCAGCTGGTTGTAGAGTACTCTCAATTATTTTCATACAAAACATTAAACAGCATGTCAAAAGTGTTAGAAACACTGAAGCTGAAATATCATCTACTTGATAATAAAAACATATCTTTTGTATGTTGCATATTATTACAACATTCCAAGGTTTATTATTCCAATCTACAGTATATTCATGAAATGAAGAATCTCATTCTAGACTTTATATGCTGGTCATACCAGTAGTAATGAGTACCCTGGAATTTCAAGACTTGCCTGAAAATTTGAAAACGTACAGTGTTGTAACTAGTAGTTTAATCTATCGTATCACAACTGAATAAAATATTATGTATATAAGTAGCTTCAGCAGCCTTTTTATTGTTCAGTGGAAAAGAAAAATAGCTGATAAGGGCATGTTCCTTGATAATATATAATGAATACATTTTTTGAAGAAGAAAATCCCCACAACTGACTTTCCAGCATCATTTCAATGTGTAGAGATCCCTACACAGGTGATAATAGTGTCAAACAATAGCTAAAGCCTTTTCAAAATTATAGACCTTGTTGTTCAGTTGCTTATTAGTCGCACGCAAACTGCAACTGCAGAGAACAATCAGAGAAATGGCAGTGCAGAATAGAACACTGTATGTCAAAGACAGAGTGGAAATCTTTTTTGAAGCAGATTTTACATAGTGAACTAAAGCCAGATGACAAAGGATGCAATCATCTAGCACTCTGTTCTGAAGAAAAACAAACAATAAGCAGTACTCCCTGACTCCAAGATTATGGAAACATTCTTCTAGGATGCTGAAGGATGTATACTGATTGATTTTTTGTTACCAGGGGAACTATCATGCAGATGCTCCAAAAGATTCATTGTGCACTGCATCTGCATGTAAAAATGCTCAGGAGTGACAAAGCTCATCCTGCTACTTGACAGTGAACAGCCTCATACTGCTCATCTGTATTTGGACAAAACTGAGAAGAGCTCCTGGGATTTTCTCCCTCACCTATCCTACAGTTCAGATGTAACCCCCTTTGGACTAGCATCTGTTTGAGTTTATAAAAGTCTAGATATAAGGACAACACTAAAGCAATCACAAGGCAGTGCGGGGAGCAGTGTTGCTAGTTACATACCGTTGAAATGCTGCCGATCATCAAACATCTAGAACAGTGGCAAAAAAATGCATCTATAAGTAAGTAAAGGCACATACATTTCAATCAAATGGTAGTAATTTCCAATTAACATCTAAAATGAATTGCAAAATGAATGTGTGGGAGGACCCCTGCACAATCAAAGAGGCCAAACTAAAGACTCGTTAATAATGGACCAAATAATATGAATTATTTGCATTCTTACAACTTAAATCAGTTTTGAGCATTTTCTTTGAAGTAACCTAAATTTTAATTTTGAGTTCTTTGGAGTGCTTTTCAATTTGGATTTCTAATAAACTTGACTATGATCATTTATATTAAAAGAATTATTTATTAAGTAACCAAAATATCACATTGCATTATGTTGTGCAAAAAGTCACATAGCCTTGGTGACTAAAAAATATGATTCTTAATAGCATAAGAAATAAAAACGGTGCAGGTAGGCGCCTTCACAAAATCAGGATTATAGCAGAGATTTGTCTGGATGAAACAGCGTAACCAGTTTAGGCCCGATAAAAAAATTGTGTGATCTGCTAATTTCAGTAGGGTTAAGGCAGACAGTTAAATTAAGATAAGTTTTAGCAAACATGCCATTCATTTTCCTATCTGTTAATTTTTATTAATCATATTGAAATATAATTGAGATTACACAATACAACATTGAAAGACCCATGTGGATATGACTAATAAATAAATAAATACATAAAGGAGGAACACATAATACAATGATAGGAATTTTCAGTAATATTGAGTTTTTCAACAGAAATATGATTTCTACCATGCAATATCCAAGATTTGAATACAACATTTTTTATAAAACTATTGGAGTCAAAATAATAAATTGGCATAAATAGTATAAAAAACACAAACATTAGTAAAACTGAACATATATAGTACTAGATAAAATTACACCAAATAGCAAATTTTTTCAATGCTCTGAGTAAAAAAGTATTGTTTCATATATAACACATGCATGAACAGATCTGCACAAGATTCCTATTCTCTCTGTTTTATTCTGGTACACTTTTTTGCAGAGGCATTATTTCAT
Organism: Polypterus senegalus; assembly: GCF_016835505.1. NCBI lineage: Eukaryota > Metazoa > Chordata > Cladistia > Polypteriformes > Polypteridae > Polypterus > Polypterus senegalus. The sequence continues at coordinate 159,086,962 of NC_053157.1, read as the reverse complement.
TGTTTTGAAATAAACAGAACATTTTAATTACATTGTATCATTTTGAAGAATATCATATACAGAAACATGATATATTATGAGCTTCATTTTTCACTTCATCCATATAAATTATTTATAATGTCCAAATAATACATGCAGAAGAAAAATTGCACTAAACAGACACTCAGCATTTATATACACTCTAAATAATGAGAAAGGAATGGCTATTTGAACATCCTTGCCAAAAGTATTGTTGAAATTGTTTTTTCTCAGTTATACTTTTTCTTTCATTATGCCTGACACCTGGACTATAAGATTCCTTAATGTTCTGTCATCAATGACAAATTGCTCATGAGCAGCATTTTATCACATACTGTATCTTCACATTCTACAAAAACAGACACATATGGAATTTTCTTAAGGGCAAAATGCCTAAGAGACAAACCAATAATTTAGCGTCAAATATATTTAGATTGATTGTCTTTTTATTAAATACCCTCAGTTATATTGTTTTATTAGTTTACTACTCTAACAATCACCTTTCTAATAACAAGGATTTTAAAGTGAATTGTACTTAGAAAAACAAGTATTTTTTGTTTGCCCTGCTTATATTTGTCTAATGAATAAACAACATTAGATACACAAAATGAGAAATATGGGCTGCTATCTTCACCAATACTGGTTTACTGCCTGTGATGGAAGCCGTTGGGATTGGTTGCAGCACCTCATAACCCTCAAATAGAATGTCATGTTCAATAAATTGGTAAATGGATTGAAATAAAAAATTTAGGATCCCTAAAAGTATACAGTACAATGAGAAAACAAGTTGAAACTACAGACCCAAACAGTTATCAGCATAATTGAAAGATCAGAAATACTACCATGGCAAGCTGGTTGATCATAACTCTATTAATAAAGTTTGTGAAAAGTGTCTTCAGTGATATATACTGTTCTAAATCTAAATCTAAGACCAGTGGTATTCATTGTAGGCATCTTCTTCATTTCTAGTGAAACACTTTTGCTATCATGCATCACAACTCAACTTTGTTTAATTTCTCAATGAATGCTATAATACAATGAATTGGATGGGTACCCTTTTTAATGTAAATGATGAATTAAAGAAGGGAAAGTTTATATAAACAATGGGGGTTGACTCATGTTTCCGCCAAATAGGTCTGTGTCAGGGGTGGCACCACCTCAGAGCTATTGTATCCCAGATTGTACTTTAAATTTGTGGTTGTTTCCTCCTGGGGCTCCAGTTTCCTGTTGTAGCCCAGACATACTGCAATTCCCCTGTGCATGTATGTAAATATATTAAAATTGACTTGCACATTGACAAAGATTGATTGAAGAGTTCTACTCATTGTTGCAGGAATCCCACATTTTTAGACATTAAGAATGGGGCAGCAGGAAAAAAAACATAGCATTCCCAAGTTTACAATGAATAATTACAGTATAATAAAGGCACAGGAAAAAAACTCTCAGTATAACATTGTTAATTAAGTTGCGTTAGAAACACTGAGAATAACTGCACATTCTTAAAAGTATTTTAACTATACTATATACTAAGGGATTTTTTTATACTTTTGTTACTTCAAAATGCTTTAAAATATGCACATCAATATTTGTCTATTTTGACCAAGATAACATTAGAAAATAGATCTAACATATGTATACCTGACAAAAAAATTCACTGTTAGTTCAGAATATCTTCTAAATTAATGTGTCGAACTTAACTGCAGAAAATCGTTTCACCCCCTAAGTAAACTTTTTATAATAAAGTACCACAGTCCAAAAAAAAAAAAAATCTGCGGGTAGAATTAATCTTTCTTAACAGCCATCATTTTTTTTCACATGCTATTTCCCAGCCTCAATCAGTCATCTGGAGAAAATGATAGGGGTCAGAAAAGATCAAAGAAGAAGAGGGTGTTAAATGCAAACCATGTGAACAGCGGGTCTGTTAACCTAAGCACTTTCAAAAAGGGAGACAGGTAACATAGGGCCTTGTGGTAAGCCTTTTAGAATATCAAAGTGTTAATGACCTGAACCAGGGTGAATGACATCAATTGTGAGCGACGAGCCAAATATTCTGCACAGTTCGGATCCAAGATACCAAACAAGTGCCACTCTGTACTGTATAGTGTAGCATAAAGTCAAGTTTTAAACAATTCAGAAAAATGGATGCAGTGACAAATTTAATGAGTCTGTAACCCACACCTTTATGCATGTTCTAACTGTTGGCTAGCCAGTTCTGCCTGACAGCGTTTGTTGGCTTTAGTGTTACAGGAGCTTTAAGAAAGTGTCATTACTTAAACTAAAGGTCTGTAAGTCTGAAGGGCTGAAAAATTTAAAACAGACTGCAGCTAATTGAAGAAGTGATTGAAGAAGTATGTAATAAGCACCCACAGCCGCTGCATTAAGCCGGTGATGATTGAGAGATACTGGTCTGCGCTGTCTTCCTCTATTTATAAAGCCATTCAGCTCTTACATTTGCCACAAGTGAAAACATACACCATAAGCCATTGTGTCTTTGCAGAAATACCACGAAGTGTGCACATGCTTTTGAGTGATGCAGGCACATGAGGCGAAGCAATAAAACAAGTTTTGGCATTTAGGTACATATTTATTAGACAGATTGAGACACAAAAATAATGCTTTCAGACAAATGTTGGCACAACTGCTCAACTGAATCAGTATATATTCCAAAACACTGAGTTCAAAGCATGTATTCATTCTAGTGGTCAGTTTCGTGTGTCTTAGCCTTATCATAAATTATATTGCTGCTGAAAAGTCATTCATGACAGAAAATGAAACAGGAAATTGTTTAGAATACAGTATGCATTCAAATAACAGTCATACATGCCAGATTAGTGGTATACAAGTATAAAAAAGGCTTATAGTTAAAAAAAAAATTGTATAATGTAAAAGGTGTTAAACTTTACTAAGTATCTCAATTGTCACTTGGAAGAAAACAAGTGTGGTTTCTCCTTAATGGATTGTGAGAACTGAAGACAAGCTGCCAGTTGGAATTTCATGGTATAGTCAAAGATTTCCTAAAATAATTTATTAGTCTACAACTTGCCCATATTTTAATACAATGACACATGCATACTTTCAACTAAGAACTTTTTCAAGACACAATGGGAAAACACATATGATTTTCTTATGGATTTTCACTTTTCTAACCCAAAATAATATAGGTTACTTCTTTTTAATTAATTTAATTTTAAGTTATAATTTGTATTATATATCAGCTTTTTTTTCGCCAAATATGAAACAAAACCCTCAATTTTACACTAATTGAACCTGAAGGTGCATTTTAACAATTAAATAATGCCAATAGCTATTTTCAAGCCTTATAGTGCTTGATCTTGTTTATAAAAAGACATCAGTTATTTCTACTAAAATTTTAAAAACTGTATTCAACTGTTAATGTGCATATATATCTGTATGGCATTCAGGATATTTTCTGTGCCCTCTTATTGCCAGTCTATAAATAGTACAACAACCTTTCTCTCTTTCAAAGTGCCTATTAGTTTTCTTGCAGTTTTGCAACATTCATTTTTTACTCCTAAGCCTCAGTTTTTTAATATCCTTATCATTGTACTATACAGTGAAACTGGGCATATTTTACACTCAATATGGATTCAGTGGGTCGGAATGTTACTAATTCTGCCCATTAAACTTCCCAAAAACTAACAAAATACTCTAGGAGGCAGCAGCAGATCTAACTCCCAAACAATTGTTACAATTAAACCTAGTTCACTACTGAGCACTATATTCAAGTTAATGTGCACAAAAAATAATGATGTTGTTTCTTGCATGTGTGACCAACCTGAAACACATTACCACTCTATGGATTAAAGTTCATTAAGTGTTACGAGTTAAACATGGACGTTACCTCAAAACCTTTGGATTAACTAACCCATTTTATCATTTTTAATCTGTCTTTTCAATCATGGTGACACAAGTTGTCAGAGAGAGATAAATATTCAAAAAGGCAGTCTAATAAGCAAAATCTATTGCCATAAGAAAAGAATTTCACATAGCCATCCTCACTCACAGAGGTCCAGTTCAATCAACTACTGCCCTAATATGCCCCTCCTTTAGGCACAAGGAGAACATGAATATAGTTAATTAAATAATTGCATATTAAAAGATAATGTGGCCCCATTCTACATTTACTGTGCATCTACAGCTAATAGGCATGAATTATATGGGAATTTGTTTAGTGGTTCTAGCTATGTCAACTCAAGGTATTATTGCACAGCACAAGCCATCAACTGGACCAGTTTCAAGAGTTTTTAATAGCATAATAACATAAATTTTGTCATGTTTCTGAAATTGCAGCTTAAGATAATAGCTGTAACTATGTTCACAAGTTAGTTGCCACAACAGGAATATGATTTTAAATATGCCAAAGAGTTCATCTTCAAGAAAAATGAAGTAATGAACTCCATACAGTCAGACTAGATAATAATGTGTTAATATTGCAAATCTTTCTGAGAGTGAATCTATCTAAGACCTTCATCTGAAAGCCAAATATTCAGTTAACACACCACTAAGGAGATTTACTTGTTACACAGCAGCCTGCACCATGCAATGATGACAATGAAAAAAGCCATAAAAGCACAATAGAAGAATTTGAAGAGGAGCTTCAAACCAATGCAGTGCTAGGTTATATAAGGAAACAATTTTTGCAGAGTTTTTAAATTAAGCTATATTTTTTTTATGTAGACTAGTAATGCAAGTTATCATTGATTAACAAAAGGTCTATTATGAATATGTGTCGGGCAACTCCCTCTTTCACACACATTTTATCCTCTCTTGACACATACTTGTTTATGTTATAGAAAATGAAAGGTTTTCTTTAACAAAGGAGTTGTTAGGAAAGTTGGAAATCTGATACTTTTATGAAAATAAAATTAAACCAATCAATAGTTCCTTTATTCTTCTCATTTTACTCAAGTGGTTCTCAATCCTTCGCGGGAATATAATGGCACATCCCTTTATGGTTTGATATTGTTTGTGCAGTCTTATTAATTTACTTCTGGCTGCATATGACAAAACATTCACAAAGTGTTTTCAACTTTCACAAACATTATCGTAAGTATCAACTGGCTGGACTTTCTAACCTAAAACAATATTTTTAAAATTAGATTAAAAAAGCAGAACACAAAATAAAGAAAAATGTTAAATAAATATTTATAAAATAAGTAATTAGAACAATTGATACACCCTTAGTCTTAATATCAACAAGATTCAGCTTGTGTGTCATTTTTATGTCAAAGGATTTAATGCAAAGCATTTCCTCTCTGGTGGGTTAGTGACTGTAATACAACCTGACAAGCAGAGAAAAAAAAGCACAAAAGGGAGATGACATCAATGGACGAATTAAGAAAATGGGATTTTCTCATTATGGGCAAAGCAGTCAGGCGCAGAAGTCGGAAAAACTGTTGTGTTCGCAGGGAAAACTGAAGTGGGAGGTCGGAAAGAAACTAACTGTGCCTGGGCCAACATAAATACTTTGACAGAACACAGGCATCGACAAAAAAATGTGAATCAATTGAAAACATAAAAAAATAAACTCTCTGATTTCATTTTAACAACATAACAGACAATAATTAGGCCACATTACATGAGACTGATTTCCTCTTGCAAGTCACTGAGGGGCTAGGTGGCAGCTGCTTGAGGGAAAGAATGAGACAATCTAAAGCCTGACTTGTTTGACCAGCTTTGGCTTTATTTTCATTGCTTATCTCTCATCCCTGCAGTATGTTAACTGTAGACCTGTATAATATGATTTTACAGTCAAGTTGCTGTCTTGTCTCTCTCAATAAATTATTCAAAGATAAAACTGAAAAATGATTCTTCTGACAATGGAACTCCCGGATGATAATAATACACATCTGCTCTTGTCACTGTTATCCTGATATTTGCCACTGACTCCAAGTAAGGAACTCTTTATTGGTTTGCACTTTTGTAAAAAAAAATGTTTTCACTATTTAATGAATTATTTCCCATGCAGTGACCTTACAAATAAAAATAATAGCACTTTCGATTTGATACAATTATTTACAAAGTTGGAAGAATACCCCATCATTCATACTGCATGATAAAATTAGGTTAAATAAAAGATAGCAATCAAATTCTCTCTCCTTCTCTTCTTTAGGTGTGTATCACATATACGGATGTCAGCTGTCAACAGTGTACAGGGATACATTTTGACATTTTCTCCTGCCTACACTTAGCTAATTTGTAGATATCTGATGAATTCTGCCGTTTAAGTTATTCAAATGCAGTTCATGCTCCCTAGCTTTAAAGCAAAACTTTAACTAGAAATGACACACGCATTTTAGAATTAAAAAAGAGTGACATCATTTTTTAAATTATTTTTGTAATAAATTGTACATAGTTACATGTTTTAATGTTATGAGATTTTTGGATATATATCTCGCTGAAGCTAGATATTATAGCCCCCTTCTGTTAAGGACATATGTGCATCATTCTATCGCCTTAGAAAGGCTCCCATTATTATTGAAGTTTTGCATCATCTTGCACAGTTATTTTTATTCACCTTTGTGCCAGCAAATGAGGCAGAAATATTATCCCTTTATACCACTAGATCTTGGTACTGCGTTTTCCATAGATGATAAGGTTACTGAAGTGCCACTCATACTGACAAATTCATAAATGCTTATTGTATATATTGACTTGTGTTGCATTTAATACATGATCTTGCATACACTGCCTATGCTATCATTGTAATTATCATCTTTTGTTGGTATTGTACTTATATCACTAATCTGTGAGAGACATGCATTTAAGAGTGTAACTGTATTACATACACAACAACAAATTTAAATTTGAAAATAAACCTTTAAATAGTATTTTGGGGAAATGCAGTAGCACAGCAAATAGTGCTGGCACATTATAAAGTATAAGCACCTCAATTACTTTGCATTCATGGTTCTATCTGACTGGGGCATGCATGTTTGTAGTTACTAATAGCTTCCTGACAGGGAATACAGCTTTATTCTACAGGCAAACATACATTATGTCTGTTTTATTTTGAAACTACTCTTTTAACACTTGAAGCTAGACAACCCAAACATATATAAACGGATTAGAAAAATTATCATCATTTACTGCAATAATTATAAAAATGGTTTCATATTTAAATATGAATACTTTATGTAGAGTATATGTTAACTGTGGCACACTAGCTAAATGTTTACATTTCCCAGGTATCCATTTAATTATTTAAACAGCAAACATTTATTTAATGTCATTCAAAGAAATGCCCCACTGTTGAATTGGCAACATTGACACTAAATTGCATTCAAAGAAGATAATGAAGGTGAAATGATATTAGTGCTTTGCCAAAGTAAAAATAAACAAATTAAAGTGAGTGACTGATCCATTTATCTTGTGGAAAAACAGTCACAAACACATCAGATGTACTGAAAGAAAAAAGCTATAAATACAAAGCATCTGAGCCATCTCACAAACCAACAAACAAGTGCTATATCTTAAATATATGAATAAAAACTGAGAAAACCTCACTAAAAATTGCTTCTTTCCCTGGATCTTTGTGCCCTTTAACCTCCATATCTCCAGAACACAAAGTAATCTTGATGTGATTTTTATTTCAACAGATATGGAAACAGTTTTGTAACAAAACCATGTCAATTTCAAGTGTATAAGTTGACTAAAATACTGATAATTTTGTAATATTTAAGTGTGTTAAAAAAGAATGAGATTTTTACTTTTGCCACTCACTACCTCTTTAATAGTTGAACATATCAAAAATCCATCTCTTTTTTTTTTTGACTGTTTATTTTATGACTAACAAAAAAGGTCACACTCAATTCTTGTCTAGGGCAAAAAAAAGCATTCAAATGATACATTTGTGACGAGATCCGTACTTGAGCTGGAGTAACAAAGGTCTGTTAAATTGATAGTAGGGAAAGGGGGCAGACACTTCCACCAGGAGCACTGCTGGACGATGTGTGTGCCACTCTACCATCATTTGTCTCTCAGCAATTGAGTTCAACATTATGACTGTTGTACATTCCACATTCTCTCTAACATTTCATAGTATTAGTGAACTATTGAGATAATTCCTCTTATTATTGTTCTATGAATTGATATCTGCTGTAAAATTACTTCTGTTTCTCCAAATCTGGCACTTAATTTCACAGTAAAATTTTGCAAGGGCTCAATAAGCTGGATGCTAAATTATACTAAAAAACAGATGTCATTCAGCCACAATGAAGAGGTCACATAAGTCAGATCTGCTTTTTATTTATTTAATGTAAGTAACATACAATTTTAGTTGTAGTATAAAAAAAAATCCTATTTTTTATAGCTTTGGTCAATAGTTAGCCAACCCATTCAATACATGGAATACCAAGTTCCTCTGTGTTCAAAATAGCACAGGCTTTTGTTAATCAGTCTGGACAAGGCTCATGGCACTGTACTAAAACTGGACAAGAAAATTAACAAGAAAATCAGAGAGCATGTCAGGCATCAATAGATATGGAAAAAGACATCACATTAATGAACTCAACATACCACAATCTGCTCCGTGACGTAGGGCTCAGCGAATTTCTTTTTCAGCGCTTAAACTTAACATGCATTCAGCATAAATAATGAAAATTATTTATTGTTCTCTAAGTCTTTAAATATTTTACTGAGTTTATAGTACTGTAGCTTAACAAAAATGACAAAATCATATAGTGAAAAAAGCAGTTTCTGTCTTACTGTCTATTGAAATGCTTCTTCTGAAAATGTTATGGGTGTGAAAGATGCAAATTCAATAAAAGAAAGAATAAAAAAAAAATAATTGCATACTTCCAAGTGCACATGCTTAAAAAGAACAGAAACTATAAAATGATCAAATCAGTCTATAAGCAATAAGGAAAACATAACTTTATAAATTAACACAAAGTCCATCCATTTCCTAACCCGCTGAATCCGAATAGGGTCACGGGGGTCTGCTGGAGCCAATCCCAGCCAACACAGGGCACAAGGCAGGAACCAATCCCGGGCAGGGTGCCAACCCACCGCAGGACACACACAAACACACCCACACACCAAGCACACACTAGGGCCAATTTAGAATCGCCAATCCACCTAACCTGCATGTCTTTGGATTGTGGGAGGAAACCGAGCCGGAGGAAACCCACGCGAGACACGGGAGAACATGCAAACTCCACACAGGGAGGACCCGGGAAGTGAACCCGGGTCTCCTAACTGCGAGGCAGCAGCGCTACCACTGCGCCACCGTGCCGCCCTTAACACAAAGTAATAAGTAAAAATAGAATCCAAATTATTTCAGGCAACATGCTTCCCTATTCTTCTTTCTCTCATCCCCATATTTTTATGCTTCAACTTTGGCTAGAACTTCTTAATGCCCTGCACATTGAAATACATTACAGTTTTCGACTTTCTGTATTGTTGGCTAGCAAAATCTTTCTAATGCCTACCATAATGTCTATTCTCCCCATGGGTTTCACTGCCATAAAAGCTATGGAAAACTGTGCTATGGCCAACTTCACCCCTATGCTCTTTCTTCTCATAACCTTGTACCAAGGAACACATGTTCATGGCCTCAGCATTGCAGTACTTGACTACCACTTACTTAGTGCAATCCTGTTAAGCACAATCAATTCTAAAGGGAATGCTGCAATAAGATAAAACAAAATGATAAAACAGGTATAATTTATAATCATATTATCCATCCCCTCAACATTAAAACCACTCTTCTAATATTGTGTTGACACCCCTCTTACCTTAAAAACAGCTATGACCCTGTTGAGGCATGAACTCCACAACACCTCTAAAGGTGTCTGGTGGTATCTAACATAAAGATGTTAGCAGCAGATCTTTGAAGTCCTGTAAGTTACGAGGTGGGACCTCCATAGATCAGACTTGTTTTTCCAGCACATCCTACAGGTGCCTGATCAGACTGAGATCTGAGGAATTTGGAGACCAAGTCAACACTATGAACTCTTTGTCATGTTCCTCAAACATTTCCCGAGTATTTTTTGTGGTGTGGCTGGGCACATTATCCATCTGAAAGAGGGCACTGCCATCAGGGAATACTGTTGTCATGAAGTGGCATATTTGGTCTGCAACAATCTTTAGGTTGGTAGTACATGTCAAAGTAACATCCTCATGAATACTAGAATCAAAGGCTTCCTAGCAGAACATTGTCCTCAGTATTACACTGCCTCCGCCAGTGTGTCTTCTTCCTATAGTGCATTCTGCTGCCACCTCTTCTCCAGGTAAAGTATGTACATGTGATCTAAAAGATGTGATTCATCACACCAAGCCACCTTCTTTCATTGCTCCATGGTCTAGTTCTGACACTTGTGTGCCTATTGTAAGCACTTTCAGCAGTGGACAGCCAACACACTAGACAGTCATCAACTGGATGAGGTTTGAATACAACTGATCTTCTATTAAGCTTGTTTACTACAGACATTTTTTCAGTTGACCACTAACACCTGTAAGCACCAGGAACATTAAGTAGGATAATGACCTAATGCCAGATGTTTTCTTTTTTAGTAACAACCACTCTAAAGGAGGGTTTAGTTGTACATAAATCACATTAAATATAAGCAATAGATATTTCTATACTTTGTCATATTGTAGAAATCATGGACATTAGAGTAATGTTAATCTTTTGTCAGGAACTTCTGTCTGCTATTATCATGAGCTTTGTAATATCCTGTTGTCATGTTGTTTGCCTTGATGGATGTTGTCATTTTCATTCTTCTTTTCTGTATTAATTTCATAGACATGATCATGTTGCTGATGGTAACCACTCCTGCTCCTACTACGTGCATAAATGGTGATGTTACAGTATGTTTGGTATCATCACATTCACACTATAAAATATGAACTGGCATCTCAACATTGCATAAAACAAAAGACTCAGGAATGTCAAGCATTAAGGTATTCTTTAAAAAAAACAAAATACCCTAGGATTTAGGGCAATCCTTACTATTTTTTAGAAAAAGGACACAGACTTCTCTTCGTGTAATGAACCTTGCTGAGATGCTGATTACTCTTCTTTAAGTTCCCCAATGTCTTTTTTTATTTAAAAAATGTTTTGCTCAAGTTTGTTTGGGTTCTGTATTTCTTTCACAATTACACTCTTTTTCCTGTTTTTGTATATTTTGTTTTATTTTGCTCCTGGGATTGGTTTACCTTGTGCTGTAAATAACACTTGTTTATTCAAGCTTGTTTGATATTATATTGTACATGGTACATTAGTACAGATCAGATTTATAAATCACATTGAACAATAGTTTCAGCAATGGTTGGTATTTCATCAAGTTTGTGCCCTTGTTACTCAAATAATATAAGTATTTTAAAATTGAGTATAAGGAAATAAGAGAACATCTGAAAACATTATAGGCCCACACATGCACATACATACTGTTTCAGGGACTGAAACCCTCTCATCACATACCCTGAAAATCTAACTTATATTGCATTAAGACTGAGTAATCTAATTGCTAAATTGAAAAGTCTGTTCCCACACGCACATCAAGTATTAGGTACTCAGTATGTAGTTGATCAAATATAAATTAATATGGTATACATCAGCACATATTTCTTTACTAAAGTGTATATAGTGATTGCAGTTTGGCTTGGTGGCTAAGTCATCAGCCTTTAAATCACAGTTCTGTCAGTTCAATCCCCACCACGGACTCAAAGCAAATAATGCAAACTTCTATGCTGCTTTTGTAAATGTTTAATCACATTCAAGGCAATGAAAAAATATTTCTCTACCTGTAGAACACTTTGAACTTTTGTTTTCAAAGAAAAGAACTTATGTCAAACAAGACTGCTTGTTATCACTCTAATTCAGAAGTACTGAATCTGGACCAGTCCAGAAACATTTAACCTCCCAGTTTGGCAGCTATTTCTAGGAGTATACAAAATTATGTCTGTAATAGTGAAAATTTATCAATGTTACACTTTCACTATTATTTTTCACTGAAAAATAAAAATTAAAAATATAAAAATAATAAACAGTCTCATACAGCTCTGATAGCTCTTTTGCCACAGGACTGTTGAGCCCTGTACTCTATTTTATTAAGCAGGCCATAAAACACATAAAACCACTTCTCCCAGACCGAAATCCAATTGTACCATCTTTGAATGTGTTGTTTTTCTGCATCTGTTACAAAGTCTTTGTTAAGGAGATTATGTCTATCTTTAAACGTATTACAGAGTACACTACTCACAAATGGAAATACAACAGATTCCAAACATTAATATACAATGAGCTTAATAAAGCTGAAATGCTGATAAAGTACTCCTTTGTTATGTTTTAAATTGCTTTGACAAATTGTCTTTTTCATCTTATTTCAAAAGCAATCATGTTGAGTTTATTAGACATATGAGTAATATAAGTGAAATGAAGCAATAATCCGTAATGCTGATGATCCTAGGATTGAATGGCATTCCTCAGGAGGTCTTCCTAGGTCAGTTAGTTCATTACACTGGCTGAAAATTATAAGCAACTCTGGCACCACTTACAAACTCTCGAGTATACTCAGCAATTATGTAATAAGGTACAGATGAGCTATTACACAGTCAGTGATTCCTTTCAGTCCTGGAAAACCATCTTTCAGAAGCAATGAAGTGAATGAACCAACTTTGTTGTTTAACGAGGCTCTCACCCTGACATGTGGCTCTGCCTTACTTTGGTGTGAAAGCGGCACCTGTTTTTAGCAACCATGAAGTTTCATTTTATTGTTCTGGTCTCATAATAAGAAATGAAAAGGCTGTATTTACAACAAAAAAACACAATGGCACTGCATGGAAGAGGAAACAGATGGTTTTTAAGTCAAATGTTATAATATATTTCTGTCAGAAAAGCATGTTCCTTGATGATATACTGTATAAAATATAAGCTCCAGCGGATTTTAATAATAAGCAATTGGCCATCATAATGTGCGTGAGAGGTACACAAACAACATAAAAATCTGTGAACTTTCTGCAAACGTGTCAATGGAGAAACCATACATCCCAATAAACACTTGGCAAACACGTTATAAAGATTTGTAGCTTCTTTATTGGGACACTTTTTTGGTCTGTCAATTTCACTCCAATACTGTAAATCAGCTATAACTATTTTTTTTTTATTTATTTATTTTTGGAACCGACACTCTGACTCTACTGTTGGACCTGCTCCATTAATGTTGCATGTTGCCTTTGCTGTGCTGTATATCTCTTGAAGTGTGAATTCAGGTAATAATTTATATTCTTTCTTTGCTTTTCTAAGACTAAACCTATTTTTTATCTCTGTCAGAGTATTTCTACGGAGTTATTGTACTTGACTTTCAAAGGCTAGGGTCTTCCAAGGTTTCAAAGCTTTTGGGTGCCTTTTGAGTTCTCTCCACCAATAAGTAGCAACACCATTTAAAGAGGTTCACATTAATGTCCCACAGTCCCACTTGAGGAGTACTCTGCCTTTGTGATGTCCAGCAGCTAGAGAACATGTAAGGACAACATAGAGAGGAAGAATTATACATCTGAAAAGAGTTATCACAACAATTTATGATATCTTCTAGTACATTTATATACTTGTCACAATCCCATAAATAGTGATTTGCCTTTCTTGCTAATTTTTTCTGTAATAATATTTAACAATCCCTCACCTGCAGACTGTCCTTCTGGGCCTGTTATTTATGCCATATTGTTGGCACAACTTCCTGAGAAGCAGCAGAATGACCAATTGTACATTTTGCTGGTAATTTTTGTTTTATGAGTTTCTAGATTGTGAAAGCTAATTCTTTAGGTATAGGAATTGTTTGTCTGCACTTGCCTAGATTACCTTCTAACATTCTAAAAACCCTCAAGTATTGTACACATTTTCTGAAACAGTTCTTTATTTTACAGGATAGTGGGTACTCCAAGCCAGTGATCTGGAGGAAATCCAGAGTATTCCAAAGGAGAAAAACAAACAAAGCAAGAAAAACGTATTAGGAGTTTCTGAGTGAAAATTGTGCACTTTCTCTGTGTTTCTATGCGTCTTGACTTTTGATTTCAAATTGGAAAAAAAAATAATGGATAAATGGAATGATCATTTCTCTGTGCTTTTCTGAATGTGATTCTATATCATAATAACTCCCAAAAAACTGTTTGGAGCCCTGTGATATCACTGAATATAAACTGAATTTATGACATAAACTGAGAAGTTGTACTCATCATATTTGCTTTACTTTTTACTATAATATTTCAAAGCAAAAGCCTACTGTGCAGCAGAATGTAAAATACTTAATGTACCCTTCAGACTTCATCAAAAGGTATTTACTAAAAAGCAGAGATCAAATAGGTTTTTGTAAACCTGGCATGGCAGTAATCAACCTAGTATTTAAAGAATACAGAAATATAAATAAAGATAGAGGCCAATAAAAATACATAATAGCTGATTTTGTAATTACCTTTAAAATCCTGTATCGTTTTTGATAGGACACAAAAATGATCACCTAATCCAATACTCTATATTTTATATTTAAGAGTTAAACCTTGGATGTTTTACTTGAGGAGCTGCTTAATCAGCACTACACATTACTATAATAGCACATTTGGGAAATTCACTTGATGCAATCTAGGTAACCTTCACACTAGTGCAAAAGTGAAACCACCTTGAAATTAAACATCTTGACAAGCAAATACAAGGTGATTTAAAACAAAATGTCAAGCTAAAATAGAACAAAGGATACCACTTTAGACAATGGCAGCTCTTCTCTAAAACAAATTTCACAGGAAATACTGAACCATTTCCAGAGCAATTAGACTGATTCCAGGGCTGCAAAGTATGAACTATGATGAAAGACTGAAGAATTTGAATCTTTGCAGTTTATTGAAATGGAAGTTAAGAGGAAACTTAACACAAGAAGAAGAAGAAGAACACAAGGATCTTCTTCTTCTTTCGGCTGCTCCCGTTAGGGGTTGCTGCAGCGGATCATCTTCTTCCATATCTTTCTGTCCTCTGCATCTTGTTCTGTTACACCCATAACCTGTATGTCCTCTTTCATATTCATAAACCTTCTCTTAGGCATTCCTTTTTTCCTCTTGCCTGACAGCTCTATCCTTAGCATCCTTCTCCCAATATTCCCAGCATCTGTCCTCTGCACATGTCCAAACCAACACAATCTCGCTTCTCTGACTTTGTCTCCCAACTGTACAACTTGAGCTGACCCTTTAATGTACTCATTTCTAATCCCATCCATCCTTGTCACACCCAGTGCAAATCTTAGCATCTTTAACTCTGCTACCTCCAGCTCTGTCTCCTGTTTTCTGGTCAGTGCCAACATCTCCAACCCATATAACATAGCTGGTCTCACTACCGTCCTGTAGACCTTCCCTTTCACTCTTGCTAATATCCATCTGTCACAAATCATTCCTGACACTCTTCTCCACCCATTCCACCCTGCCTACACTTTCTTTTTCACCTCTCTTCCACAATCTCAAGTATTTAAACTCATCCACCTTCGCCAACTCTACTCCTTGGATCCTCACCATTCCTCTGACCTCCCTCTCATTTACACACATGTATTCTGTCTTGTTCCAACTGACCTTCATTCCTCTCCTCTCTAGAGCATATCTCCACCTCTCCAGGGTCTCCTCAACCTGCTCCCTAATATCGCTACAGATCACAATGTCACCATTGAAAATAAGAAAGGGCTCACAGCCGATCCCTGATGTAATCCCACTTCTACCTTGAATGCATCCATCACTCCTACCGCAGACCTCACCACGGTCACACTTCCCTCGTACATATCCTGTACAACGTCCTCATACAATACCACTCAGGGGGCAACTTCTCTCGAGGCACCCTGTCATATGCTTTCTACAGGTCCACAAAGACGCAATGCATCTCCTTCTGGCCTTCTCTATACTTCTCCATTAATACCATCTCTGCAAACATTGCTTCTGTGGTGCTCTTTCTTGGTATGAAACCATAATGCTGCTCAGTAATCATCACTTCACTTCTTAACCCAGTTTCCACTACTCTTTCCCATAACTTCATGCTGTGGCTCATCAATTTTCTCCCCCTGTAGTTAATACAGTCCTGCACATCCCCCTTATTCTTAAATATTGGCACCAGTATACTTCTCCACTCCTCAGACATCCTCTCACTTTCCAAGATTCCATTAAACAGTCTGGTTAAAAACTCCACTGCCATCTCTCCTAAACATTTCCATGCTTCCACAAGTATGTCATCTGGATCTACAACTTTTCCATTCTTCATCCTCTTCATAGCTGTCCTTACTTCCTCCTTGCTAATCCGTTGCACTTTCTTATTCACTATCTCCACATCATCCAACCTCTTCTCTCTCTTGTACTCTTCATTCGTCAGCCTCTCAAAGTACTCTTTCCATCTGCTCAACACACTCTCATCGCTTGTGAGTACATTTCCATCTTTATCCTTTATTACCACTAATCTGCTGCACATCTTTCCCAGCTCGGTCCCTCTGTCCAGCCAATCGGTACAGGTCCTTTTCTCCCTCCTTAGTGTCCAACCTGTTTGGTCAGAGGGAAGAAACAAGGGAACCCAGAGGAAACCCACCCAGACATAGGGAGAACATGCAAACTCCACACAAGGAGAACCCTTAATTATGTTTGCATCCCTTCGCTCTGTTGTGTTTTTTATTTTTTTTTTGTTTGGCTTTGAGGGTATTCCCAATGTCAATGAGATAGGCAGGAAAAGGATTCCATGCTAAACTCAATGCAATTG
The DNA here is from genome assembly GCF_016835505.1 of Polypterus senegalus. Taxonomy (NCBI): domain Eukaryota; kingdom Metazoa; phylum Chordata; class Cladistia; order Polypteriformes; family Polypteridae; genus Polypterus; species Polypterus senegalus. The sequence continues at coordinate 159,070,212 of NC_053157.1, read as the reverse complement.
AAGTAGCCCACAAAAAGCCTGGGATTGTTTACAGCAAGGTAGATAATTAAAAATGCATTATGCTGACTTCACCACTTGCAACAAAGATCTTGCAGCACAAAATGATGTTAAATGCTCTGTTCTTTTTCCTGTTGCTAGTAGTTGGCAAGCAAGAAATACATTGAAGAAAATCTTTCAGTTAAAACGGGTGCTATATTGGCAACATGGTAAAAAAGCAGTATTTTTTATTTTACATTTACCATGTCAGGAAACAACTACTCATGTAATACAAGGAATAAACTAACATTTGGCCAGTATTATCAAATTATTAAAAACGAAATGCTCTTCAGTGTGCTGTCATGAGGTAATTTTGTAAAGTCAGTGCATTTGCGTATATTATAAATAAAAGAAACACAGAGGTTTCCTGCCAATTTTCTGTTGCCATTCTAAACATTTACTCAGTTGATAGAGCTATGCATTTGTGTGATAAAATGCTTTTTACAGTACTAACCATATAAAACACACTGAATATATACTTAATATTTTTATATTTTGCTATGGTTTATCAGGTTATTGAACTGTACATTTATTTTTTAAAAATTAATAAAGTCAATATGTATCCAACCATATTCTGTGAGTCCCATTAGGGATTGAGAGTGATATCATGCAGTTCTATTTTCTCAAAATCTGTTTTTCATAATAATAATAATTTTTTGTATTTATATAGCGTTTTTCTTACTACTCAAAGCACTCAGCAATTGCAGGTTAAGGGTCTTGCTCAAGGGCCCAACAGAGCAGAGTCTGTTTTAGCATTTAGGGGATTCGAACCGGCAACCTTCCAATTGCCAGTGCAGATCCCTAGCCTCAGAACCTCCACTCCACCTAGGTTTCGTAGAAATTGAAGCCTGTTTTTAGTGCAGAGCACTTTAAGTGCCTTTATTTTACAATACAAGGTGTAAAAGATCATAGAAAAATGTATTTTTGGCTACAAAAAAACTCCTCTGTTTATACCAATACTTTTCTTTTAAGCACTTCCAAAGGTTAGGGTTTGCTGAAGCACAGCTCACAAGCCAAGGAGCAACAGTGGGCAAATACTACTCCAGAAAATTTTACTTTGCATTTCATTATCCAGTTAACCCATATAGCAAGACCCTTCAGCAAATCAAATGACATTCCCTGCACGGTTACTGTACTCTGTATATGCAATATATTTGTATTTTATGGTTTATAGATAAATGAAGTGTCTGTTCAAAAGTCAAAAGTGTACAATTTCCATCAGTGCTGACATTCTCAGTAGTCGCCAGCACATCGTGGTGGTCTTTGTATCATTTTGTTTTCCTGTCCTACACAACTCTACTTCAAACACTGTGCCTTTTGTTCTCGTCTATTACTTTATGGATCAAGAGCTCTGAGATGGAAGTCTGAATGAGTCATTTAATTGTGATAGTATACTTGGAACAAATGTTGAATCAGTGCCAAATATGTCAACCTGAATTTTTGAACTGCATTAAAATTAAAGAGAAATGAAACCAGCCTGTGGATATATAGAAAGATAAGAATTTTTTTGGATGAATGATATTAATGTATAGAGTTTATGTGGTAACATAATTATACTGTGTATCTGTTACAACAGAAACAACAACGTCAAAATGCCACAGTGTTAGATTTGGATAGCTCTTCATTAAGGGCAATGAATTTACGCCAGTTAATGTGTAATTTAAGATAAGCCTGGCAAAAATAACAGTACTTTAATGCCACAGACTAAGTAAGAAGATTTTTCTAACACAGCATAAGGTAAGGATAGTGCAAAGCAATAACTTAAGACTCTACAAATTAACCCACCAGTAGCAGTTGTGGTGCACTTGTTGTGCATTTGGTCAAGAGTCCTGTTGTCAAATAAAAACCTCTTGATCCAGTTTGAACGTGCCGGTGGATTAGGGGGAGAGACGGATCTTCAATTCAGAAGCTTGATCTCATTTGAACACACTTCACGTTCATTCACTGCTCTGGATTTCTGGAAAGGTTTATTTAACAATACTTTCAAAATAAATGTATGCATTTTGGACATTGTGATGTTGTGAGAATATGACTGGAGAACTTACATGTAGACTATGCAACACAAGTTACTTTTTTTTTTAGGATGTTTTAATATTGTTTTAAGGTATCACACAGTAAGATGGACTTTTATGGAGAATAATCACCTTCAGTCTTTGTATAGCATCCAAAACAAATGCCCATCAACCAAATATAACAGTTTTGACTTGAGTTACTGGTAACAACCATTGCACCACAAACACTGTTTTAATACATTTTCAATAAACATGTATAAAAGGATAAGCTATTACAAGGAAATTTGTGGCTACATGTAATGGTTTTACATGATCTTGCACTGATAAAAGTTGCTGAGCATCACAATCACAAATTAGAACAAATCCATCTGTCTAAATAATAAATTATGCCACCTTATTATTTGTTACTAACCTTACTTTCTTCGGCCATATTTGTGGCACGTCCTTTTCAACATAAAATAATTCTTTCATAATTAAAATCTAAAAAAAGAATTCATAATATCGTGAACAACGGTCCAATATGAGGGAATTGCATATGCATCTTCCGTGATTCATGCACAGGCAATGTGCTATAATAAGGGAGCCATGATCAGAGAAGTCTACAAAGCAGGAGGTCTCTGGGGCCCACACCATTTTTCTTTACTCTAATGGGTTGCAGGAAGCCAGACAATATTCAGAGGCTGTTTCTGTGTGACGTTCATCAGGAGGCTATAACTGAATTATTGTGCTAATAAGAGAATTAACATCAGATACTACAATTTGTAGTATGTTTTTATTTTGTTTAGCTGTTATGTTTTATTTGGTTTAACTACTGGGTATTTTTGTACAGACTAATATGTTCATTTTTAATGAGCTGTATAGCATAGTGTTTGCACATGCCAGTGTTTTTAAATTTCTGTTTACAAGTCATTATTAAAAGTCCAGAAACACCATGTATTTGCAGATACCTGGTATTTAATAGCTATAAGATAAAAGCCCTCAACTGCTAAGCAATCCACATGTGAGCACAAGTGACTGTTTAGCAAATCCTCACTGAGGCAAAACAATAATAACCTTATAGATTTCTCACATATGACCCTGTGTGTTCCACTTTTGAAAAAGTCAGACTCCCACAAGATCTTCTCACTGGTGCAAGTGCCGTCTCACTAAAAAAGAGGTTTGAGAAATCAGGTCCTTATCTGCTATGTGCATAATTTATACGGTACATAAAATACTCACGAAAAAACTATCAGGAAAATGAGAACTAGGTACTATAAACAGTTTCAGTCATGTATTCTTGCTGACAACACACCTATAATAACTGCTAACTTACTTTCTCTTGAATGAGTTTTTAGTCACAAGGTTCACACTAATGGAGGCAGGATATAAATGGGGACATTCTTACCTGAGAAAAGTACACTTAAAAAGCCAAACTTACCCCTTTTAAGATATATTTAGAAAATGCCATTGCACTGTCTCTGACTAACTTGTTAGCTTTTCACTTCAGTTAACATGCATTTCTAAATATAAATTATTTTATTATATGCAACTAGTCCTTTTCTGCTCTCTATATGCAAATTTTACTTGTAGAAAAGCAAAATATTTACTACTTATTAAGCCAGTCAGTACAGTCAGGAAAAGCTTAATGGCAGACCAAATAAACCTGAAGAAACTGTGGCCACAGAGGAAATAACTAGAAGAACTCTCACTTACATTCATAAAATTATATTTAAAATTACATCTAAATTTGTGTTTTAGCAAAAAACATCTAATTATTTAACAATTCTGAATGTGATCTTGTGACTTAAAAAATTATGAATAAACTTTATAAGTATGGTACAGAACACACAATTAAAAGTTGGACAAAGATACATTTGAAAGACTTGAAAGTGTACTGTGCACTGCTTTTCAAATGAGGATTCAGAGAACACTACATTCCAAAGTGAGATAACCCTTCAAATAAATGTCTAAAAATACAAAAACACCCAAAACAGCACATGACATGCAAAAAATGAAAGGAAGAGCATCATGAAAAGATCAAACTGGCATTAAAATATATGTTCAACACTCAGTATACTAGCAGCTAGTACTGTAGGTTATAAAACTAACTTGCAAAAGTATGACATGTATGGTAGGGTTTTAATAAATCTTGCATATAATCTTAAGTAGTGTAGTTCACAATTTCTGTTTATACAATGAAGCATGCAGTGGAATGCATCTATTTTTGAAGATCACAATCGAAGGATTAGTTAGAGAAAAAAACACAAAAATAATACCCTAGCACCTGCTAATGTCTATAGTGAGAGTGCAAAGTCGGTCAATCTTTTTTTGTTTTTGTTTTCAAAATATATGCTCCAGATATTAGTTAAAATAAAAAACTTATGAGCCAAAAACAATTTGGACACATTTTAGTTCCAACTAAACATGCACAAAAAGGTATTACATATGAGCTTTTATATTTTTACTATGTTATACTAAATGTTAGTCTCACAGTAATCACTATAAGAACTTTCAACAAACCCATTCATCCATTTTCTAACCATCTTATTCATTTCATCCATTATTTCCATATTTCAAGTGCTAAAAAAGAAGCCAAAACCAATATATACTTGGCATTGTAATCCATCGTACATTGCGCTACAATTACGTCTTTAAGAAATTTTAGGGATTGTTCAAGGACAAGGACTATGGTCCTACTACAGTACATTACCTCCACTTTTCTAGCTTCCCCATTCTAACCCTGCTGCTATCTTTTCAGTAGGCTAATAGACTCATGGAGTAGGTTCACATGGCGTCAATGTAAGGTGAGACAATTATTCTCGAGTCCTGGTATTCAAAAGCTTACATCACCATATTTGAGGTTCTCACAATCACAGAAATGCATCTGTACTTACAGAACTTTTGCTTAAGATTTTTTAAAAAATAGATTCAATCATCATAATTTCTCTCTTCGCAATTATTAATTTAAGATTCTATCTTCTGTGTATCTAAATATACTTTTTAGGAAATGTCCATATGAAAAGAGAAATAAATCTATAACAATAATTAAAGAATGAAGGAAGATGATTAAAACTTTTGCTTGCAGCTACGCACAAAGACACAGCCTGGTTTCACTCTACTGTGCTGCAAATGAACTAATAATACAAGAGAATTGGGAACCTCTTCATGAGTGCAGAGGAAAAATGGACATTAAATACGCATTAATCCTTAGTCTGGTCTAGTAAATATCACAACATATTTGCTGTTGCTTTAATCAAATCCAATAATATACAATAATGTTTTTGTTAGTTTTCCCATGTGTTAGAATAAATGTTTCAACCATGTTTCAAGACATTCTATTAAAACATAACCATTTTTTGAACCAAACCCAAAAATAAAATAAAAAAAATATGATAAGTAAATGTATCTAAACATACATGGTAAAATACTGTCAACATTTTGAGTACTGATAGCAAATATCTAATAGACAGTCTTAAGTTGGGTTCAAAAGTACAAAAGGACAGATTTGGAAAATCAAGGGATCAACAGTTTGTGATATTTAAACTTATCCATTACATTGTTATTTTTTGCAAGTGTTATTAATAGTTTTGTATTTTTTGCATACAATAATACAAACATAGACATCAACACAACAATTGTCATGCAACTGACTGTGAACTGTTAACAAACCTTATTTAAAAAGTTTGTTTATATAAAAGCAGCTTTAAAGAGTTTCAGTAAGTGAGATGTAAACAAATGTTCCTGAATAATCTTTATAATTACTAACTTTCAGATTTTACTTTTGTTAGAATTGATCTAAGCAACATTTATTTTTCAATTACTGCATGGAAAATTGCACTAAATACATTTTTTCCGCAATAAAATGGATCATACTATTCTTTACGAAACTGAAGGCCATATTTGTACATACATGTAAAGAGAACTCCACCATATGTCTAAAACAAAATGCAGGCCCCGTAGCTCTTGCTGTTAGATTTCTTATTCGATTCTAAATGACATACTCTTTGTTCAAGTTTTTTCAGAGCTACAACTTATTGCACAGTCAGCATTTTTTTTTACACTGCTGATCTTTTTTAGTCTGCGTAATTTTTTGCTTTCTGTAGAACTCTTCTCATAAATAGCTTCTTAAATGATGTGAGTTTAAATGATACAAAGATGCACCTAAGGATGTATTCTGTAGAACAGCTACCTAAACAGGGTAATTAACATAAAAGTGCATTTTTTAAATTCTCCTGTTCCTTAAAGAGTTCTAATAAATAAATGAGACAACAAAGTAGTGCATTTGTTTAATTTATTGTGTCAGCATCAAGAGCAAGGCAAGAGACAACTAGCAATAGAATGCCAGTCAACTGAAGGGTGTAAATGTCTCTGAAAACACAACAAATCAGTTTGGATTGACCAATCAACCTTCCATGCATGTCTTCTAAATGTGGGAGAAAACTAAATTATTCAGTGGAAACACTGGCAGAGTTTATAAACATAACTTAGACAGTCACCAACCAGGACATGAATTCAGGTTAATTTATCTATGCCAATGTGCAGCTTAATAATTATACAGTGTTTTTACACTGTCATTATTATCCTCCATTTATTTATTATCATCCATTTCCGGCGCCGCAGCAAGTGGCAGCCATTCCAGCAGGTCCGTGTATGACTTTATCGTTTTACCTTTTTTTCTATTTTTCTCTATTTCACTGATCACTTCTATTACTTTCTTTTATGTGGAATCGCTCCCTGGACACCTTTTACTATTTTTACTACTTGACATGGATTTTTACACGCCGAGACTCGCCTATTCAAATGGTCAACTTAAAGCACTGTTTTCTTTTTTGTGAATTTCCCCTTGGGATTAATAAAGTATCTATCTATCTATCTATCTATCTATCTATCTATCTATCTATCTATCTATCTATCTATCTATCTATTATTGCTGTGTATTTACTTGACAAAACATGTTTGTTTTCTTTTTCTGTACAAATATCAGTTGTTTATTAGATTGTGCTTATTAAGATGGGTCAGATCGCAGAATAAAAATTAATATCATTCCCTCGGGATGACTGGCTTAGCAGGTGGTTTGCATTTCAAAATTATATTATGATTTGTTAGTGTTTTATCTTTTTCTAATTTGCCTGGTAAGTTCCTCCTTTGTGCCTGTCACTGCCGTAATAGGTTCTGTATCTCTTGTAACCACAGCTGGGGATAAAAAGGATAGAAAAATTGTATTGATGGATAAATTGAATGACCCTTGCACAAGGAAGAATGAAAATATAAGCTTTGATTCGAAGGTGGATCAAAAAGAGAATTGCATACTCAGATTCAACTCACGTTTCATATCAATGCACACTACTGCACAGTCACAATTGCTCTGTTCTTCATACACATTAAGACCACAGATAGAGTCTATATAGTAATTTTATGGTATTTCTTAATATCTCAGATTGTGGAAAGAGAAAAGCTGTGATCAGTGAACCTTGTCATTATCCTTCAAAGCACATCCCTAGACAGATAAAGATACAAGAAATTGAAACTGGGGAGTTTGGTTCAGGACACTGATAAAGAATAAGTACCAACAGCATACTCAGCAGGGTCCTTTTTAACATTTAATACTACATCTTGTACATGAACCTCATGTCAAAGAGGAAGATTAAAACGAGAATTAAAACAGAGATAAAAAATTGTTTTTAAAATGCATTATTGTGTATGTGAAAGTGCAGGATTTAAATGTTTGAACATAAAGATAATAGTTTATTGATATGCTGGAATCTAACATATAACTAACATGAAATTGTAATAAACTGTTCGGTTTCCTCCCACAGTCCAAAGGCATGCAGGTTAGGTGCATTGGTGATTCTAAAGTTGTCCCTAGTGTGTGCTTGGTGTGTGGGTGTGCCCTGCAGTGGGCTGGAGCCCTGCCCGGGGTTTGTTTCCTGCCTAGCGCCCTGTGTTGGCTGGAATTGGCTCCAGCAGACCCCCGTAACCCTGTAGTTAAGATATAGAGGGTTGGATAATGGATGGATGGATGAAACTCAAGCCTAATTCTAGTAATAAAGACTTTGCTCTCTGCTTGATGCAATGTGACAAAAGTAACTGATCATATCAGCTGACATTTGCTTGATATCATTATGTTGGTAATACAGCAGGCGTGTCCTAAAACCCTCACATCTCTGATTATGAGCAAAAGTTTTTTTCATTTACAACCTGTACATAGAATTTAAAATTAATTTTCCATTTTCTGAACCCATCAATTCAATTGAATGTTATGTAAAGTTGGACTTTACTTCAGTAGCAATTGATGTAAGAAAGGAACCAATCCTGGACTGGTCACATTCTATCACTGATTATAAATAAATCAGTGATCAGAGATTTTAGGAAGATGCAAAAGTTAGCCCCGTGACTATTACTATTTGTAAGGCAACCAAAAAAATACTAAATCAAATAGGTTACCAAATATCCTGGAGACTCGTAAATGTTTAAAAGTCTAGATCCCATTGGATTTTGTCAAATAGAGGAAGTTCAATTTGAAAGAAAAGTTACAGTATAGTATACTAAATACATCCATCCATTATCCAACCTGCTATATCTGAACTACAGGGTCACGGGGGTCTGCTGGAGCCAATCCCAGCCAGCACAGGGCGCAAGGAAGGAAACAAACCCCAAGCAGGGTGCCAGCCCACCGCAGATACTAAATACAGACATAATTAAATGGGTGGAGCTAAAAAGTGTAACAAACAAATACATTTGTTTACAAACAAAAATTGAAATCTTTGTCTTTCTTTTTGTAAAAATACCCCTTGTGTTTGTTTTGTGAATTAAGGCATCATTTTTGTATATTTCAGCCTCCTCATCATTTTGAGCTGCAAGGGTTGCTATGACATCACCTCATCCTGTAACCACAACCCCATACAGTACAGTATTTTATTATGGTTTCTTTGCATCTGACCTCACTGAATAGTTTTGCCAGGAATATATTTTTGCTATTATTTACTGACCCTGCTTATTTAGTAAAAGGTAGATTCCAACTACCTTAGTAGACTATATCACTTACTAAACTTTTTGTACTTTTAAAAGACAGAACCATCTGTTTTTTAAATCACAGGAGCATTAAAATCCACTATCATAGTATTTATAAAGTTAATTGCCATTTCAATCATAGCATATTATTCAGTGATTTAGATCATAGCTGTTAAAAAGAACATATGCAAACATAGTGTTTCGCCATAGTCATGACTAAAAATCAATAATTTAGAGCAGATCGATTATGAGATAAATATAAGTTAATACAATAAAAATAAATAATACAAAACAAATGATTTGTCATGCTTGTTAAACCATCAAAAGCAATTATGAATTCTGCCTTGAATAAGCTTCAAAATACAATCAAATCACACAAATAAATTAAAACCTTTAAGAAAGGCTGTATGCTGTATAGTAAGGCCACTATCATATACATACACCATAATCAATTTCTTTTATAGTTCATCTCAGACTTTGACTTTTAACCATACAACAACTATAATAATAATAGTAGTTAAATAATAAAGAAACTATCACATACTAATGTAATATAAGCAAAAATACTAATAATCATAAATCTGTTTCTACGTATTTCAAGGAAGGATTTCTTGAACATTCTGATTGTGCATGGTCTGAGCTAGGCTACACCTGTTATGCACTGCATTTTAAACAAATGAACACAGGATTAACAGTACAAATTTGGCTGGGGATATTTTTATCGAGTTCTAGGAATGTCTGCCAAGGATTATAAAATAGCTCAAATAATGATATAATTAGGAATTTACAGACAATGGAATTTCACACTGCTACTCTAATAGGTTTGTAATACGGGCAATTTAATCTCTGCACTTACTCATAATACAAACTAATGTTTATTAAAACATAACCAAGAAAAATGTAAATGATTAGTATAAAAAATAAACAAGAAAGAAGTAGCAATTTATAGAAAACAGTGTATACATAAAATTAAAATACCAATGTTTATAATAAAATAAAAAAATCTGTGAGTGGAAAATAAAAAAAAATATATTAATATTAATATAAATTCATATTTGTTTCTATTAATGCCTATTCATATGCATTTACAGTATATTACTGTCACATAAGCCACAGAAAACTAGAAAACTGAAATTAAAACCAAAGCTACATTTAAATGGATCTCAGGAATACATTCAAATGGCATAAAGTGTCAATGCAGATTTTAAATTTTAATTACCATCTTAAAGTTAAGAGTATTAGCTAATAAACACATAATATGTGTTATTTTCACAATAGTGTGCATCACCTATACCAGTGCTCAGAACAAGCCATTCTTCAAACTACTGCCTAATGTTAAAAAAAGTGGGTCACCATTGTGGCTACTACCAGCTTAATGATAAGAACATCAATGGCATACATATTTTGTGTTTACAAAATGAAACACATAAGTGTGGGATATAGAAAATGAAAAAAATAAACTACAAACCAAAAAGAAGAAAAATAAAACTACACTGCACTTCTTCTCTGGGCCTGCTACATACGAACACAAGATGTTTGACAAAAAAGCAAACCAGTCAATCAGGCTCATTCAGTTAACTAATAGTAAAGCTGTCCTAATATATCATTCAGATGCATTTTAACAGATGTAGAGGTTTCTGCTTCAGCTACATGATTCATAAATTTGTTCCAGTTTTGTGGTTCTTGGACTCCATCTTAACTACACTTCCTAAATTTTAATGGTGTCATTGAGTACATGATTAACCATTTATCTGGATGAATTCTATGGGATAAACCTTGTAAATGGATGACAATTTTGAAGATATGGGTTAGATCCCCACGTAGCATTATCATCTCAGGATTAAAGAACTTTACCTGTCTTCAACATTAAGAGAGTGAATTGGCTCTATAGCTTCTGTATCTCTATAGCAGCATGGTGATCAGAAACAGTACTCTAGATGGCGGGCTCACTAAGGTATTAAAGATGGTTCAGCATAACACTTCTGATTTATATTCAACAGTTTTAAAGGTATAAACTACTGTTATAATTGTTTTTTTTTTATTTTTTTCAACAATTAAAATGTTGTGTCAATATCAACTTTTCAGACTTAGTTTATTAGGTTAAATTATTATATCAAAATTTAAGTTGTATAAATTAAGAGAATACTGGTCTGAGGACAGTCACCCAAAAGACTCCAGTGAAGAAAGAACTCAACCAATGTGCAGGGTTCTCCTCTAGTCTCAAGTGAACAAACGAGCTTGATATCCATTTTTTTTATTTACTGTATCTCTGACGTCAATAGCTTCTAGTTTCAGGATTAATCACATCAAAGACTTCTTGAAAGTCTAAATACTTAAACTTTTTCTACTATTCTACTTGTTTGTTGGATGTTCAAAACCAGATCGATTTTTCAGGATCTAACTCCATAAACCCATGCTGGCAGTTATTTATCATATTTTTTACTAGTAATTTCAGGCTGATTTCTTATTATAGTTTCCATAACTTCACATAGGAAGGAAGTAAAGCTTATCACCCTTTAATATCTGGGATCAATTTTATCTCTCGTTATAGATTAGAGTCAAATTAGTAACTTTCCAATAATCAGGTATTTATCCCAAACGATCTAATTGCCAAAGCATATATAAGGAAAGTATTATAAATAACATTTTTGATTCCTCATGAACCTACTAGTAAAAATGTTCACAAGACTTCAGTTAATTAAAGGCCTGAAGCACATCTCACTTCTCTATTTTCTAATTCTATAAACTCTTAGTTTGTCATCACATCTACCAGAGTGTTTTCACTTGCATCTTCTTTTATAAATTCCTGGGTGAATTATTTATTTAGTTTTTGCTATTTTCGATACTTTTTTTTCATCAACGGAGTCCTCTTAAATTCTACAATTTCTCATTTACTTCTTTTTTACTATGGTAGTAGAAGAAATAATATTTGCTTTTTGTCTTATTTTTATTAGTAATTCCTTTTTAACTTTATCTTTCAACCTTTCAAATGCCGTTTTTGACTCTTTTTTGTAGTTACCAGTACTCCTCTATGTCTTAGTTTTTGGGCATTTTTGATTTTTGTTATGGTGACCTTTTCATTTTTATGTTTTTGATAATTAATCAGTTTGGGCCATTTATTTGGCCTTTTCATTAAATTCCTTTTTAGAATATATTTGTTACAGCCTGAATCAGAATGTGACAACATCTTGTTTATATTTGCATTATTAATTCTCCTTCTCCTTTCTACATATTCTATGTGTTTCCTTATCTTCAAAAATCCTGCTTTCCAACAATCACTTCTGCTTCTAATAAATGTCTTTCTTTTTTGGTAAACAGATTTTTTTTATTTTGGTAAACTGTAGTAATCCCTGAGGGATATGAACAGGTATTTCTCAGTTTTGGTCTTGAGACAAATTGAATTCTGCACACATGTCTACATACTTGGGAAGTTTATTCACTTTTGCTTTTTTGCTTTAACAAGTACAACCAAAAGCAATCTGTTTACTCACTTTCTATGTTCATTTGTCTTACTGTCTCTCATTCATGACATCGTCACCTCACCGGTTAGCTTTTACCACTAACTCTTCTCTGAGTCCTTAGACTTCAGGAGCATCTCTAGCCTTCAGTAACCTTTAAATGGCCAGGTCTCTAATGGGCGCTCATCAACTGCAAACTAACTTAAAGAAGCAGAGTGGTCTTATCCAATTCTAGCTGAGATAGTTTGTCTTCTTCTGGCTGGGAGGTCCTTTGCCAATCTCCATAGTATCATTCTCAGTTGTAAGGTGGCAACTTAATCCCTTAACTTACAAAATGAGCTCCTTGCTTCCATCTTAACCAAAGCAGATATTGAAACTTCTTAATTGGTAGTCTTATTTCTAACATCATGTGGAACAGTTACATGTTTTCTGTGCAGTGAAGTCTTTCTCTCATGAAGTTGTGCTATTGCCTTTAACCCTTAAGGGGCACCATGCCTTACAGTCTACCAGCATTGCCAAACTACTTTCTGTTTACAAGTAAGAACATTGTCTTTTAAAAAAAAGTTTTGACTTGGAACTTTGCTCTGCCATTTAACACCTTGGTTGCATCCTTATTCTTTGCACATCTTTACAAATTATTTTCTTTTTAACAGCTTAAATATTATTATTTTTAACTTGCAAAAATACTATAATATGCTTAGAGTACCTTTAAATAATATATTACCTGAATGCTTTAAATGAACTATAAATCTGCTCACTTAAAAATGGGCATTATATAGCATTATAGAAAATATTTATTCTGGACAGCTAATTAAGCAAGCAAAGCTTTCTACTGTAAAGAAAAGAAAAGAGAAGACAACTATGACATTTATTCAATATCTTGTTCTCGTTTCACTTAATAGATTTCTTATTCCACAGTCAGCATGCTGCAACTCAATGGGAATGACTGGTAAAAAGAAATGACTGCTTCATTACTGAAGCAAGATCAATATACAACCAGTACTTATCTAATAAAATCCTTCATGGGATCAAATTCCATAAAGTTTCTAAGTGAAAATAATTATATCACTCCAGGCTACAGCTGCATGTATATATAGTTATGGTTATATTTAGAACTGTGATGAGGAGAAATACATTCATTCATAGTACAATGCTGCCAAAGCTTCACTGTTCTAAAAAGAATCAAAAAATGCAGAAATTGCAAATACACTTAAGAGCAACAAAAGTGACATTTATGAACTTAAAGGCAATTATGTGCATTACTTCAAACACTGAACTTTCTAAATGCCTACCCTAGAAGCATCTGAAGCATCTATGGTAGAGTTGCTAATTTAAAGTACTACTCTGGAACTTTAGGCACCAGCCTAAGCCGGAGTGGCAGCTCTGAGGCTAGAGATCTGCACTGGCAATCGGAAGGTTGCTGGTTCAAATTCCATAAATGCCTAAAAGGGACTCTAACATGCACCTACAAATTACATGTATGCATCTTATTAAAATGATTTAGAATAATATACAAGTTTACAGAGTTGTAAGGTAAGGGTAAATAAGCAAATGATAAAAAATATTCAATTAGGCCCTTGTTATAAAAAACTAGTGTTTAGCATGTACTCTGTCAATCTTATAAGAAAACTAGCAAAATACCCACGCTTCGCAGCGTCGAAGTACTGCCTTAAAATTTTTATTAAGAAGAAAATTAAACCTTTTTACACTGAGGGAAAATATACCAATAATTATTTGTTAAGGAACTCTTTGTATACCACATTGTGAGTTCAGCCCTCCGGTTGTAATATGACCAAGCTGTGCGCTGAGCTTACTCTTGAGCATGCAACGTACAGTTGGCCATGTGAACGGTAATCTTGTTTCAAATCTCACAGCTTGGATTGCTGCTGTCATAATCGGTTTGAGTTTCATGGTTTGTTTCAATTACGACAGTATTTGTAGGACTTGTTTTGAAGAGACATTCGGCATCTGTCAAGCGTTGTAAGTATACAACCGGTTTCATCAATAACTTCACATCCAACTTTGAGAGTTTAAACATTCATAAACATTAAAGTGTCCACTACTGAAATCGTCACCTGTGAATCTAAGATGTTTAAGAGGCATTGCCGGTTGTCGAAAGGTGTAAAATATTTGGCCATTTCGGTACACTTGAAAGTGACAACCGAACAATTCAGCGGCAGCCATCAACTCACATGCAGATGCATAGGTGAAGGGCTTAAGCATTTCACTCTTATAGTGCTCCTGTGTAATATAATTATCTCCTGTACCGTCATCAGTTCACACCTTGAACCTGTCCCAGTCATTCAATACATAAGACACAATGTTCCTCCGGATATCAAGAGTGAGCCTGATATGGCCGTGCAATATGTAACAAAGAGAATGGAAAAGGTAGGTGCCATCCCCGGGCGTGGAAACCACTCGGTAAGTGACAGTTCTTTGATTGATGGTGATGACCTCGATAGACATGTTAATGGGGGTACGGTTGGAATGATAAAGGAAATGGGTACCTGAACAATGTAAAGTAAGTCTAAAATACTTACACAATAACTATAATCGTAATAAATGAACAATAAAACAGCGGAGAAGCCGTGGATTAAATAAAAAGGCTGTAGTTATCAGCAGGGAGACGTGAATCCCGTGGCGAAGCAAGGAAGGGAATGTAGAGACTGGAGCGACGGACGGCCTTATATAGGCAGGCAGCCAACAATGTGGGAGGCGTTGGGATGGGGGACCCAACGCCGCCTCACACAATGACCGAGCTGCAGGCTATGGACGTATATATGTACGTAAGTAGGATTCAGTTAGCGTTGGGAACCCGCGTACCAAATTTCTTAAAGATGGGCCCATAAGTAAAAAAGACCGTTGAAAAGTTCAATATGGCGGCAGACAGTGGCATCATACCACCGAAATAAGTACGTACATTGCTTTCGGTTAGCAAAAAGCCGCCTACCAAATTTCGTGAAGATGGGGCCATAAATAAGAAAGTTCAACATGGCGAACGTTGTCAACCGTTATGACCGTTACGCATAAAATTTCAAAATGAAACCTGCTTAACTTTTGTAAGTAAGCTGTAAGGAATGAGCCTGTCAAATTTCAGCCTTCTACCTACACGGGAAGTTGGAGAATTAGTGACGTTGGAAAGTTCAATATGTCGGCCAACAGTGGCGTCATACCATCGAAATAAGTATGTACATCGGTTTCGGTTAGCGCAGGGAAGCCGCCTACCAAATTTTGTGAAGATGGGGCCATAAATAAGAAAGTTCAATATGGTGGACGATGTCGACCGCTATCGACCGTTATGACCGTTACGTGTAGAATTTCGAAATGAAACTTGCTTAACTTTTGTAAGTAAGCTGCAAGGAATAAGCCTGCCAAATGTCTGCCTTCTATCTACACGGGAATTTGGAGAATTAGTGATGAGTGAGTGAGTGAGTGAGTGAGTGAGTGAGTGAGTGAGTGAGTGAGTGAGTGAGTGAGTTAGTGAGTGAGTGAGGGCTTTGCCTTTTATTAGTATAGATAAACCTCTAACCTAATAAGAAAGTTAAACATCTAATTCAATAGGATGTACAACCCCTAACATAGTTTGCTGTAATAGGATTGCACTAGACGTTTCACAGATAAGACCGCTCCTGGAATTGAAATTACAACTACAGAAACTTCATACAAAATCGAAAAATGAGTATCTTTGCTTGTTGCAGCCAAGTGAATATTCGGGTAACTCTGGAAGCAAAGCTTTTCTTATGTGATGACATCACTCACTACTTTTCAAATACGTTAACTTCTTTGTACTGTTTCAATATGTAATGATTGTGTATGACAAGTGAGACAGCTGTTCTTTGCAACATTACAGAACCTATATAATCTGACAAATAAGTGCATATTCATATTATTTTAGTGTTGCTTCCATGTCATACTCAATTTCAATAGATGTTCCCTTCTGAGGTAGAGGAAGATTTTACTTTAAACTATGGGTCTATTATTATTATTATTCTTTTTAAATATCAATTTTTTAAACCACCTGTCTAGTTCTTGTACCCATATCATGAGTAGTCAGAGTAAATCATCAAACAACGAGCACAAGGAAAAACCCCGTTCTGGATGGAGTTAACTCACAGGGCATACTAATGTACACATCAACATCTACTCACATAGTCCTGCTTAGAGACACCAATAAACCTATTGGTTTAGGCATGTTTTGTAATAAAACACTAAATCATAAAAGAGATGATTAACAAGTTTTGAGCCTTATGAAACACTAGTAAGACACACACAAGACTAAATCAAAAAGAAACCAACACAAAGGTCAAGACACCAAAGATCAAAAAAGAACTTACCTAAAGAAGCTAAGGAAAAGGCTATCACATAGCTTTTAATACACAATGCTGAAGTAAAGGACACCGGTGAGTCTCTCAGCTTTATTTCAAATTGTCAACATTATATGACTGCTGCAAATAGGTATTGCTTAGTAATAGATACAGAAATGGAAAAGCAAAAAGACTGACCAAGGGTCATTCTGATACAATATACAAGATAATGGAACAACTAGAGGCAAAAGACTCAGTGCACCCCTGACAAAGTTGTAGTTTTGCCATCCAGATTGACTACACAATACAGTACACTATACAATACACACTATAAGCAAAAAATGCTAGAAATTTGTAATTCACTTTTATTAAAAAAAAATAAGTTTCTAATCTTTGTCTAGTTATGTAATAATAAGATACCTCTTTCTTTTAGGATTCTGTTACTTTTAGGTCACCCCTTATATTTTACTTTACAAAACATTTCATTCCAATTCCTATAGCCTATAGTAATTTTACGTTTTCAGTGATTATTTGGGAGTCAAGCGCATTATCATATACTGTAATAAAAAAATTAAGTGTGACTGGCATTAATTAGAAAAAGTTTCTTGGATTTTAACAACTGAAAAAATATATCTGTAGTAACAACTTCAATTTTAAGAATTTCAAATGTAGTATTACTTTTTCAAAAAGTTGTCCAA
Organism: Polypterus senegalus; assembly: GCF_016835505.1. NCBI lineage: Eukaryota > Metazoa > Chordata > Cladistia > Polypteriformes > Polypteridae > Polypterus > Polypterus senegalus. Next base: position 159,052,714 of record NC_053157.1, on the reverse strand, counting down.
AAAATGTTATTATTGAAAGATAACAATACAAAGTCGTGATCAGAAGGTTTTGAGCTTGAATTTTGAAGAACAGTGCTAATGTGCTGATTTTGTAAGAGGCCTGCCATGTGCCATAATATGTAAATCATATGTTTCTAGTATTTGAGATTTACAGTATATGTTTTTGCTTCAGAACCAAGTCAGCGCAGATGCTGAAAACCACACTAATATGTTGTTAATATTACATTTTTAATACTAGAGACCAATATGCCTTCACAGGCTTATTATTAATTAGTCAACCTGTACCATGACCAGTTCTATTCATATGCCACAATTAAAAGATCAGCTGCAGAATCCCATTTTAGCAGTACACCTCTCAAAAATAATACAAAGTCAGGAAATCTGTTGACATCAATAGCAGAAAGAAAATGCCACCATCATATAATGGATAATTGAAGATTGACAGTATGTGAGACAGAAGACATTATGGGTGTTAGTTATGAGCCAGTTAATTCCATTCTTCAAGAATAATTAAATATGAATAAGCTGTATGTATTTTGGGCGTCCAGAATGTAACTCCTGAAAGAATCAATGCATTTAATGCTCCAAGGAGATATACAAGATAATGAATTAAGATTGGAAGAAATTTAACAACATTTTGCAAGTGTGGATGAAACTTGGATAGATAGCTATAACCCAGACCACAGAAAACAATCAGAACAATAGGAGCGTGATGATTCGCCAACACCAAAGACTTTCTGGGACAAAGCCAGTGCTGGCACAATCAGGTGCAAGGAATTTTACAATTTGAGATTGTAATCTATAAAAACTCCTCAATAATGCACTGATCTGCTTTGGTATTTGTGGCAGGCTATAAGGGACAAGCACAGAGGAAAGCCCCCAACACCCCCTCCAATTTCTACTTCACAATAATGCCCACACTGTGCAGGGAGCAAAAAGGCTGCTCAGTGAAACTTTGAATTTGAGGAAGATGTCACACACTATTCTCCAGACCATCTATGACTACCACCTGTTTCCCAATCTAAAGAGCTACCCTCATGGGACATACTATGTCAATGATTAAGACTTTAAAAGAGCTACAGAAGTGCGGTTGCACAAGCAAGACAAAATGTTTTATTCAAGTGGCACTAAAAAGCTTTGTAAGTGTGTTGCAACAAAACTAATTATGGTCATGGGGATTATGTTAAAAATAAACTTGTTTTGATTTTATTGGTGTGTTACTCTTAATAGGTCAGACTCAAAACATTTAGTTTACAGATGAAACTTTAAAAAAGTTCAATAAGCAATTTGAAACTCAATGGCAAGCCTACATCTGTTATATAGTTGGATGGCACATCTGCTTTTGATCTTGTCAAGAAACTCTCTCTTTTTCCTTTCATGGTTGCCTTTTAGGTCTGAAACTATAGTAATCTGTCATGCCATGATTAATTCATATTTGGTCCAAAATAATTAATTAAGATATATGCTTCTGCAGTACACAGTGTGTCAACCATTTCCATTAAGACAGAAAACAAAATTTAAAAGCTGAGGAGTTTGCCTCTGCCAGCATATAAATTAAACCTCTTTAACATCACAAAAATGGACAATTCTTCTAAAATAAAATTAAAAGTAGGAGTCAGTTCTGTATGGGATGCCAAACAACATCTTATCTACTTATGAACTAGTTCATTTTAAAGGTGGTTAAAAATGTACAATATTATTTTACTTTCTGTTAGCTTGTAGTATTAACAATATACAGGTAGTCATCGACTTACAACCTATTATTATGTGACTCATTGATCTCAATCTCAGTTTACTATATGCAGCAGTTTCAACTATGTTCAGTTACATTTGACTTAAAATTACAGAAAAAAAGGCAATTGATCTCAACACAAAAATGAAGGTGATTTAGAAGTATGAAGGAGGAAAGAAAGTGAATGAGATCGCATGTAACTTTAAGTTATTTCATTTTAACTGGTGTTCACCACATGGAGTGGTGGCTCTGAGGCTAGGGATCTGCACTGGCAATTGTATGGTTGCCGGTTCGAATCCTGTAAATGCCAAAAGGGACTCTGCTCTGTTGGGCTCTTGAGCAAAGCACTTAACCTGCAATTGCTCCATCCTGGGTATGATGTTAATCTGCATCCCTCCCTGCATGTAGGCACTCCAGCCACTATAAAAAAACCTCACACTATTCCACTCCATCTCAGCTGAGGTGTCACCCATTGCATGGCTGCACTCGGGTCCTAATCTGGATCCTGAGTTGGTTTGTTGTGTGGTGGGTGCAGCAATGCGCTGTATCAGCGCGTGCTCCTAACCTCCTTCTCTCACCATACGCACTGTACTGCTGTGCTCTGGCTTTAAATCAGGTTAACCTCCGAAGCTTCTGTGTTGTGACTCAGGATGTGTCACTTGGTATAAACTGTCAGTACAATTCTTCCTCTTGCATTTAAGACAATGAACACTGGAAGAAGCGAACACATTACATAACATGACACAGACAAAGAAAGAATTTGTGAAGCTGTTACACAATGCATTAAGAATGATGATGAAAAAGGATATAAAACAAACAATATGACTTAAGGACTTACTATACAGTACTATTCATGAGGTCAGATTTGAATACACATACCGGTCTGTCTTAAGTCTGGATCTACTTATGACCGGTCTGTCAGAACCTGATCGCAGCCATAAGTTAACAACTACCGGTATCAACAATTTCAGGCAAAAAATTAGAGAGGTCAGCAAGACCCTCTTGGATTCCATGTTTCATTACAATATGCTCTGTAGCATCACAAATCATTTTTTTTATATTGTTTGATAATTAACTGAATGTCTTTTAAAAAATTAGTTCAGTAATAATAGTTAAACTTCATTGTGGTACACTAAATAAAAACAAATCCAAAACCTACCATCTCCCATTCAAAAGCACTAAACTTTAATTTCTTCAATTTATATTATTCTGAAGTTTATACCTCTCTACTAAGCTGTAGATAGAAAAGTAATGAATTTGACGGATTAAACAAAACTAAAGCACATGAATGATATGACCAACCTAACATACTTAAACCTGAGAATTAAAAATTTAAATACTCCACTTTTAACCATCTATAATAAGGTCTGGCCACTATAATATAAATTAAAAAAAAAACAGAACTTAAATCAAATTAACGTAAAATATCATTTGCTTATAAGGTATACGTTTGTATGTTATTTTTTAAAAAAAACCTGTTTATTGATATTTGTTTGCAAATATTTAATGAACAACCAACATTTAAAGCGTGAAAATCCATCAGTTTTTACCAACTTGAGTAGCACAGTGGTGCTAGCATCCTTCAATTGTCAGTATGAAGCATCATTCTATAGGAATTTTTATGGAGCAATTTCGATTCACCTTTGGAATCATGTTTAGGGAACCCATTCCATTATCTATCTTTTTGAATTTCAGTTTTGTTTGAAGATAGCCTAGAGAAATAATTAGAATGTAATTTTTTTCTAAAAGTCAGATAATTTGGTATACTACCACAGTGGCAAACACTGCTGACTCACAGCTATAGGATTCTGAGTTTAACCCTGATCTTACTGTGCGTCTATCCAGTACCAGATACTCCAGTTTTCCGCTCACATTACAAAGACAAACATGTTAATTTGACTGGCAACTCAAAATTAACAATGGCAAACATGAGTTGAACTGTAATTGTCTTCTACAGTATAATGGACAACAAAACCATGCTGAATTAACTCTTACATCCAATGCTGGCTGGGTAGGCTCTGGACAATGAAATTAGTGACATGTGTAGGGATAGCTCCAGCCTTTTGCATGATTCTGTGACTTGTAAGTGAAAAAACATTTTAGAAACGTAAGAATGAGTTATACTTGTAGTGTTAAAAAGTCAGTCAATACAGACCCATTTAAAATATTGATCTATCCAGCTAAAAGGTTTAAAATTACACATAACTAAATTTAAATATAGTTTATCTAATAACCTTTGTTGACGCTATCAGTAATAACCTGACACTAATAATAGGCAGTGTGATTCAGTTACTTGCAAAAATAATGACAAAGGCGGACTTAAACATGACACAAAACAAGGATGAAACACAACCGAAATAGATCTGTGTCATGTGCAGGTAAGTTGAGAAAGCTGTTAAAGGGCACAAATTGCCTAAATCACTTGCTTTACAGTGAAACCAATCCACTTGTCCCTGATCAGTTTTCATGGCCTGGTCGCATTGTCTTGTTTGTCCTTTTTAGTGTGGTAGGATGGGAGAGGTCTTCAAAAAAATGATTTAATGGGCACTTTACCACAAGAAATGCTATTGCATCAGATTAAGAGTCACACCTGTCATTAGGAATATATCTTATGTTCTTGTGAAGTTGCTAATAAAATGCTTAAAAAATCCATTATACACCTAGTGTGAATGCGGATAGACCTTTTATGTTCGCAAAGAAAGTACAGTAACCTCAATGATGAGTTGCAAATTTCAATAATAAAAATAAAACATTGAAGGTGTTGAAAAGTCTAACTTCTCCGTCAGACAATAAATAAATAAAAAATTAAATAATCACCAGCAACTGTTAATATCCTTGTTGTGTGAACACACTATGCAAACTTGTAAATATTCCAAGCTATATTTCTTTAATTCTACTAGATTAACTAAAAATCCTTTCAAAAACAGACATTGTGAAATGTAATATCTTCTTACTGTAGCTGTTCCATCTTAGTTGTTTCAAACTGCTGAAAGCCAGAATGAAAATCTCCTAAGCAATTAGAAGTTACAAAAAGCTTCTTGGGTCACACACATGACTGTGCCTGTCGTATATGTTTAATGTGCCCTGGGCATTCAATCAGTCTCCAGTCCCTGATAAGGGTTGTCAGGTTGTGAGGAGAGCGTACAGTTAGTGCTCACCAGAGCACCTTTAATCCTGCAAGTCTTGCTCAAATGTCAAAATTGTCTAGAGGGTGAAAAAAGATTTCCTGATGCGGGCTCATTGACCACAAAGTACAATACTTGCAAGGCAAATGAAGAAAAAAAAATACTACTTTATTTTTAAAAAAGAAAAGTAACAAGCACAAAATAAATGTGCATCTGACCATGAGTACTTGAGCTTTCTACATTTCTTCCATATATGATAAAATCACATTTTTTTTCCCTTGGTAAATATCTCAATCCTGATTTCCAGTACAACATTATTTCAGTGCATATCATCAAATAGCTTCCAGCACATCTCTTTCACTCACACTTAGCAAATGCTGAAGAGGAATAAAAATGTTCTCGTAATATGATTCGGATGTGTTCTAGTTGATCAGACAAATGGGTAGGCTCTGCTGAGTAGTGAGCTTAACTACAACGTGATGACATGTGAAAAGTGTTTCTGCCTCCTCTTTTTTTTTCAAATAGCAAAAACCATGACTTTCAAGTAATAGAAAGCCTCTGTCATGAGGGAAACATCTTCTACACTAGTTAAAATGTCTTACATTCCAAACATTACTGCCGGCGATTGATGTCTGCAAGACCCTTCATGGTTTAAAATGTCAATTCAATGTGTGAAAGTGTTTAAAGGTGACTGCAAGCTTCAGCAGCCACAGTGTTGTTTAAGGTTCAGCTACCATGCTATCTTTTGTTATCTCTGAACCATTTTTATCTAAACTATGCTTGTAATATTGACATTTCGATTCATCCTGCAAAAAATGAACTTTTTCATTGCCTAAATGATGACCAGAACACAATATAATTAAGCCCTTTACTAATTATTTATTTACAGTATGTATGTATGCATGTATTTATTTCATTTACTTATATGAAATGAAGAAACCATAAAAATTGCATGCATACCAGCTGTTACATCGTCCTGACTCCATTTTGCTTAGAAAAGAAAGAAAAATTAATATCTAATTAAATAATATACAGCATATTCTGCAGATGACTCTTTTATAAAGGAATTACATACAGATAAAGTCTCAGTAATTAATTATGTTGGTAACTGTTGTCATTTAAACAATAAATATTTTTGGGATTCATGTACAGTATTACTGCTTTTTCAGAAATCAGATCTCCCATTAGTGACAGCCACATTGTCTTCAGGAACAGAAGGAGACAGGTTTAAAGTAGAAAACAAAAGTATTTTTCTCTCTCTCGCTCTCTTTTAGCCAGATTCCTATAGACTCCTCTCATTCTCCTACAGCATGAAAACCACTCCAGGGAAAAACTAACAAGAGAACGCAATTTTACCTCCCTGGGCAGTTGATGACAGAATTCACTGAGCAGACCATTTAAAATGAATCTGTAAAACCACCTGTTTGGAAAGACAATAGGTCTCGAACATAATGTAGCAGTCTGTGTTCAGCGTTTGGAGTGAGGATTTCATATCCTTGCAATTGCTAGCCAAGTGTGTTGTGATTATTCTGTCATAATGTATTATTTATCATAATAAGAGTAATTTAAAAATAATTTGCTGCTTCAGTTACTGCAGACATTTTACTTTTTTTTTTCACAGCATTTAGAGGATTTGTGTGTTATTTTTGTATAGCTATAAATGCCCTTTTCATTCATTTCTGGATACATTTCATTATAAATTGAATTTAAATTTCATCCTTTTTATCTGTTATCTTTTTGATATCACTCTTCTATTGAAGTAACTCAAAACCTTTAGATTAGTGTTATTCTTGAAGTCAAAAAAGAAAGAGTAATAATAAGCAATTACATAAATGCCTTTGAAATTAATTAATGTTTTTGATTTTCAGTCTGGAGGGATTACATCATATTTTGCATCAGTCATATTCTATTTTGGATTAAATATGTTAGGAAAAAGAGGGAAAGCCCCACTAATCTTTTTAAAAAGCGTGTATCAAAACACATTTTAAATGTAATGAAAATACTTCTGAGCTGAGAAAACAATTTAAAATATGGGTGTGTGAGTGTGCAATATGATGGGCTGGTGTCCTAGCCAGTGATCCCAGCCTGTACCTAATGCTGTCAGGATGGCCCTTGTCTCCTGTGAATCTTAAACTCTGTTAACAAAGTCTGAAAATGCAAAGATGGATAAATGGATGGATTCATTTTTTTTTTCATCAAAAGTACAAAATGCTGCAGAAAAAGTCCATTTCATATTTGAAAAAAAAATATTTAGTCCCTATCAGCTCTTGGTAAACGAGTCGCCGAAAGCTCTTCAGACTATCTTATGGTAAAAATTTCAGAAAGGTACATGAAATGCCAGTACTTAGTTTTCTAAAGAGGCAAATTCACAGATGCTATAATGTGACTATTACCTTGCATTATTTCTGTTATTAAGAAACATTTGTATTAAAGACAAACACCTTGATAAAGCATTTTTGTTAAAACACTAAATTTGAATTAATATTCTGCTAACAAGAACCCAGTAAAAAATGAATGTTTAATATGTATGAACAGCATTTTTGCCCATTTAAATATTGTAAGTGAAGCTTTGTTGAATTTTCCTGATTTGAACAATTTTTTAAACACGTCAAGGCTCTTTCGCAATAGCACTCCTGACCTTGTGTGAAAGCAGCAAGTTAGAAGTTTAATTTTAAAAATAGCAATATTTAACTTCCACATGCAGTCCTATATTTGTTGACAGTTTACCACACAAATTCCTTTACAATAAACCAAATATCAATACCTAACAGCAATTAGGGTGGGAACCTAAGCAAAATACTTTCAAAGTAATCATTGTATGCTTACTGTATTTTAAACCTGCTGGTAATGTTCTTATGAAGAACGTCACAAATAAATTGTGATGGCAACTGGAACTTGAATATGAAGCAAAACAACTTTAAAATGCGGAGATAAATTCCTGGCTGAAGTGTTGGCTTAAACTGGAATTTGGAGGATAAATATGCTTTTTTTATAGTAATTTGGATATCTATAGTCATACCCTGTAATACCCTGTAATCCAATTCTTTGCCACAGGCTGCCAAAAGATGCAAAGCGAGCTCAACAAGGAGTACCAGTCTGCTACTAATAGACCCTACCTGAATACAGGGGTAAAATACAGACTCTGCACAGAAAACAGATCACCCTTAACTAATTCTACAAAAAGCCAATTATTTTATTAACATTTTATGGTTACTTTTATTGCTTTGTACACACCTCACATTTTGTGAATTGTTTAAACTTTTTTCACAGAGCCATTGCACCTTTAATTTAACCCAGTTCAAATATTGTTATTTAAAAATGATTTTTGAAAATAGTTGATACCGCCCTAGTTCTAAAGATCAATAATTTTAGATAAAACAATTGTTAGAGAAAAAACATGAAAGAAACTCTTGTCAAAATACCCTCTTTACTTTTCTTAACTTGTCTGCTCTTATGTAAACGAGAATGTATTTGTTGGGATAACCAGCTGCTTAAAAACAGTAAGAAAAACATAAAAAACAGAGGAGTAATAATTTCTTGGGTACTTTATTTCTTGATACCACCTCAAATTATTTAATTGATTAAGCCAATAATAAAAATAAAGGCTTTAAATGTATTATAAAAAACATTCAGTTTAATTTACAAGTTCTTGTCTGGATGCGGGAATTACTCTCTAGTCATTCACAGACCTGTTGAGGCTGAACAATACAATAAAGTAGATTACAATCTGCAAAGGAATGCTTAAAATGTATAAAATCACCTAATAACACTTCTCCTCTAGCCCACTGATGCAACTCATTTTCAACTCATTTTTTTAAATGTGGCAACATGTTCTTTTATAGCATGCTCAGATATTTACCAGTAGCTATGTAACTTTTGAACAAACTTTAGCACACAAGACATGTCTTTGTGAAGACAATAAAGTGTATTAATCCTAGGTAAAAAGAGGGAAGAAAACTGAGACAATAAACACCAGGTTGTGAGTAACACATCATCCTGAAGAACCATCAGTTGTGTATTTGCTTTGCATATCCACTCTTGACACAATTTAAAAATGATCTTAAAAAGAAGCTGTTAATTGCATGCAGGTGGCAAACAAAAAAGAAAGTAAGCAGTTATGCTGTCTTTGATCTTTATCACAATACAACATTAAAACCTTTTTAAACTACTGTATATCTGTTAGTTTTTCAAATATAAATACCTCAGTTGTGCATAATGTCTAAATGTATAAAAATAAGGCAAAATGCAGTCTTCATTATTAAAACATATTACAATAAATTGTGGATTTTAAGCATTTTTTGAGTGAATATTATATTGCCTTTCTGCGGCTTAATTATTTTAAAAAATGCAAACCCAATGCTGTAGCCTGTTTTATTAATGGCAAGGTGTTAAAGCATGTACTTGCAGACACCACTGAAAAGTAAAAAAGACAAAAATCAAATATTCCTTCATCACACAAATGATCAGAGGAACCTGAAACAAGTTGCATATTCATACTCATAGTCAATAGACTGACTGAATTGGTTTCTCATTGTCTTACAATCATGGATGCTTTGGATCATGGCAAACTGCAGTAAATCATGGAACAAAAAACATGAATGTAGTATACAATGCCGTTAAAAACTACTACAGTTAAATCAGTTAAAGGGCTGCTGCACAAACACAAAATAACAAACATCAGAAAAACAGTCAAATGCCTGCCTAACTGTTACAAGTTGCAAGAAAAAATCATCTTCACTTTTAAAAATAACAATGTGAAAATTGTTCTACAGAAGGATGCCAAAGGCGAACCACTTGTGGCTCCCAAAAGAACCATCCACATGAATGATGTAGAAAGATCCTTTAGATATTTAGAAAAATAACTGGCTCCATAAACAACCATGAGTAGATAATAGCAGATTTGTAAAATACCAATGATTTATAATTTTAAAAGGACTCCTAACATCCTAATTTCAAGTCTTCTTCATCCGTTAGTATCATGCTAAGTAGCCTAGTATACATTAAACATTTCTGTTTTATCCACATATTAAGAACCTGTTCAAAGTCAAACAAATTAATTTAACATGCAAGAACCTTTCCCAGAATGAAATGGTTCTTTGTCTAGCAAAGGTTCTATAAGGAACCACACAATCCTTTAATGTAAAGTGTCATTAAAGAACCGTTACTTTTAAGAATATGCCCTCACATCAAAGCCTACATTTTCAGGCAGCAAGAAGTATGATGCGACATGAAATGGAGGAATGAACATTCTCTTTGGCAAGAAAAGTACTAGTTACAACTGTAACATACTTTATTTTATTACACAAATACTATCTGTGGTGGCAAGGTGTAACATGCGCTCACTGTGTGTGTTGAGTATGCACGTGTCTGTGTGAGTTTTCCTCGGGCTGAAACCAACCACCCAACAGGAATTACTTACTCTAAATTGTTCCTATATGACTGAACATATGCAGGTATGCTCAGCAATGGACTCTGTGTAGATTTTAAAGCTCCAGAAAATAAAGGAAATGTGGCCTTGACATTATTACTTAATATTACTATTAATAAATTGTTATGAGCACAATGTTACATAGATACTATATTTTTTTCATGTTTTTGTTAATTCACACAGAACTGTGATATTTAATAATAAGACTGAAAACTTCCCTTGTATCCATGTGTTGTACTAAGTTGAAATTATTCAACATTTTTGTGGAAAAAAGGAGGTGGGTACTCATGTATATTTCCCTTGAAGATTTAGGATGAAGAATGTTGATTTAAACATTCTCCTAGTGTTTTGCTCCATTTTTTGCATAAAACAGGATATTACTTGGCAACTCAGGAATGCCCTGAAAAATTCCCATGAAGATATGCATGTGAAAATATATACCTCATTTGCCAAAGTCAAGTATACAAGCTGAACTGGATAAAGTCACAAAGGACCAGGAAAGACAAAATGGTCTGTGACATCCAATTTTATGCTAAGTAGCGTGTGATCCAACATTACAACTTCAAAAAACAAAACAATATCATCAATAAAAATAATCAATACATGAGCACCCGTGATACATTGGACAGAAAAAAAGACTAACTTACTGCAAGTGTGGATGAAAAAAAAATTGCTTTAGGTACAGGTGTTTGTTTTAAAGAAAACAATCTATTAAGTTAACAACACAACTAAAATGCTGAGTAGTTTTTGTGTATACATATTAGAAAGAATGGAAACTGGCACTCACTGGTAGAGGAGTATATTGTTTAGCCATGAACAGATGTGTTTTATTCAGTTTTCCAACTACTGTACACAGCAGCCTCATGAAGCAGCAGTCACCTGTGTTTCTCTAAATGGGCCTTAGTTATGCATTAATATCCTTACACCCACAGATTTAGAATAAGAATTAAAATAAAACATCTAAGTTATTATAGCATTACACTAGATATTACAATCATTTGTTCATCCATTCATTTGCTTAAGCAATTTATTCCTATATATAGCCTGCCCTAAATGGGATGCCACTTCACCACAATGTACACACATGCTCACACTCGCAATCACTCACACTGGGCCAGTTTAGACTTGCCAGTTAATCTAGCATGTACAGTATGTCTCTGGGATATGTGAGCATACTGCATTAACCTGGGAAAAGCCTATATATTCATGGGGAGAAAATACATTCTAAACTTGGTATTATATGATCAGAAATATTATGGGATTCTAAAGGATTGACCTGTTGAACTGCATGTTGGGGGAAAACTAAACTTGCTTTTGGGCCTGACATTACAGCATCTGAGAAATTCAATAATGAACACATTTCACACTGATTTTTTATTTATTAATACTTTCAAAATTCATTTTTTGTTTAACAAGCCTTTGTAGGGTATGGATTTTGCATGCATATGTATTTAACAGTGGGCACACACACTTTATAAAAAAAAAAAACGGTTCTTTAAAAATAACGCAATGCAAGCCCAAATACACCCACATATACACAAACACACACCTCAGAAACAGCAACAGTGTAAAAACATTTGAACCTTAATGGAAAATAAAACAGTTTAGTTTTCTAAGACTGACTCAACTTATTGAACCAAACTTTGTGAAGGCAATACATTAACATCATCCAATATGAGTCCTTTGTACAGCAGGAAAAATAGTAGGTACCTACTTTCAGACTTTGCTTCTAGGTGAGTCCAAGTGATTTTGTAAAAAAAGGCCTGAAAGTTGGTTTGCTCTTAGATTTTCACCAAGGCAACATGGTAAACCATGAATACATGATAGATAGTAGCATGATAGAATTGTAGCTCCCTTGGTCTACCATGTTATTCAAATACTATTTACAACTTTTTCCCAATAAGCAATACAACCCCAGATATGCCTCTTTTTCCACTATAACCAGAAATTATTGCACTTTCTAGGCCTGTGAATCAAATCTTGTTTCTAGTTTTGTCAGACAAAAACCAAAGTTGCCTTGAAAATATGCATATGCATTACTGGCAACAGCCTGGTTTGGGTAAGTCTTAAAAGCTAATAAAAATTCAGTGTCATTGAGAGGAGCTCGGGTGGTTCTTCGTTCCACTATTGACAAAACAAGACTGACAGACAAAGCAAAATCTGTGATAATCTTGGATTCACAAGCAGTCATCTGAACAGAGCAATAAAAGGGAATCATTTCCTTTTTCGATCCACCTGGCATGATGTGTCAGACCTGGAGCTCAAAATGACTCACTGCCTTTGTGTATGCCGAGACACAAGAGAGACAAATTCCTAATAATCATCCCTTGGCTGTTGTTTCAAAAGCACATTGTAAGACATCAAGCACTTCATGTTAAAGTTTGCAAATTACCAGGTCCTCATCTGTAGCCACAGCATATGCATCTGTATTTATTGATGCCAATTCTTTCTGACATCGCTTGAACAGCACAGTTGATGAGCCTACTATTTAGCCGAATAAACAAGAGAGGAGGTTTGACAGGACCACTTTCATGATGAGATGACAACATGTAATCCTGATTATTTTAGCTTCTAGTGCTTTTTCAGTTCTAATGCACACTCCTTTATGAAGACGTGTTTCTGACTGTTGAAAGTGTAATGACTTATCAGTTGTGATTATTTCAACACTTTTTATAGGCAACAATCATAACCACACACTTCTAAAACTTTCGGACTAGACTGAAAATAAACTAGAAATAAAACAAACTCCTACATAATACTGGAAATACAAATAAGAACTAAACTTTGCCACCTCCAGTGATAAATCTCCCACTTACTCTATTTCACTGCATTATATAATTAACTGTGATATCTTAGCCTGAACAGTATTTAGGTCTTTTAATACACAATTAGTATTGAATGTCTTTGTCTGTCAGCAATAGTAACAAAAACTATCAATCTAAAAAGCATTAACTATACATCAAGATGGTCATTATCATTTTGAACCACTCAAACAACTTTCTTTCACAACTGAAAAAGCAGGCGTCTAAATAGTGTTATGAACAGCATATATGTTATACTAGACCAGTAATTTTTTGTGTAACCCGGGTATTTTTGGTGATGTCAGTGACATCATATAAACTTCAGTAAACTACATAAAGGAAAAACAATGACTTTGTAAGTACTTCTTTCAACAATATACTGAACTCAATGTGTAAAGACAAAAAACAGGCAAGAAATGAAAATCACATAAAAAAGTAATTTAAAGGAAAGTATCCTTCTTCCACATGAAAAGAAGCAATTTGCAGATGCTTAACACTTTTAAAGTGCAGCCTGCTTTTAGCTATGATTAATTCCATAGTAATGTCGGCACGAAAAGTACGCTGTTATGACAAACAATGTCATTATCCTAATGCTCTGGGTGCGAAACCTCCATATATTGCCAACTTTTAAGAGCCTTATTAGAAATGACCTCATGAAGCAATCCTGCACACATTCACTGTTCAAAGTAAAAATAATAAAACAAAATGAACAGCTGAGTGCAAAATTTACTTCGGTGCCAGAAGCAAGAAGGCTGAAGGAAAGGATATAAACTTAACACCTGCTACTGGCAGTCCCCAAATCCCTCTAGTTTTGTGAGAACAGGGGAAAACGGCAAGCCCATTGAAGAAGTATGTTCAAATAATCGAAAAAATGTTTTACCAATGTAAATCCACTTTAAGCAGGTAATTAGACGGAGACTATTTATTAGAAGTGTTTCTACAGCTCTTGTCAGTGGAACGCATTGCTCATATTTATTTGACATTCCATAAAAAAGGGGCTGCAGTGTCCTTCAAAAAGTGATATTAGATATGTTTACTTTCAGCTTTGTTCCAACAATTTTTTTAACATTTCAGGCTGTTAATTACCACAGCTGTGACCAAAACACAAAACAATAATTATCTGCAAATCACTGTTGCCAGCACAAACTCACAGCTGAACCAAGTACAAATGGTTTCACAAAGCAGTTAATGCAAAACGGAACAAAATCCAATGCCATCTTACTGTTATTGACATTACCTTCAAAGAGGTCAAAGAGTAAAATATGCTGAAAAACAATTTTTGAATGATTGCAAAGACAATAGAGCTTTAGGCACAATACTTTATCTGGTCAAAATACAGTAAATTATTTCATACAAGATGACCTTTTGACTAGATAAATGATGACTATGATTAAAATTTCAAAGACTTACCTGTCCTTACAAAACAAAACATTCTTTTAGCCAGTTTAACATTTACAGGATAAATATCTTACAAAAGATCTCAAGAATACTTGAAGTTAAAGCCATCAACCATATTAAATGTGGAGCAGAACCTGCTATTTACTGAGGAAAATTGCCAAAAAAAGCCAATAAACAATAATGAAATGTAATATAATATTCTTTATTGGAGTAAGGTCAACAAAAAGAGTGACTTTTGACTTTAATCTCTGTCACATTATGTTTGTGACACGGTTTAGTAACTATTGCAAGTAAAAGTTTTAAAATATATAGTGTCTATGCTTTCAAGTGCAAACAAGTGCAAGAGGAAAAATAGATAACACACGTCTCTTAGCCTGCTTTAATTTGACCAACTATAATTTCATCAATATTAATATTCTTTAAATACCAACCTTTAAATGGAGAAACATTGGTAAAACTCAAATATTTTGTAAATACAGAGGCTTAAGATGTAGATTTTGTTTTCTACAAAACATGCATATAATACCAGCTTTAAATATTAGTACAGGTATTAGTAAAAAGTACATGGAAATGAAAATTAGATAGCTATAAAATGTTGAGCATTCAAAATCATATTAAGTAGCAAAACACTAGCTAATGAGCCTGAGAACATTTTAAAGCCTTATTCACGAAAACAAACATGGAACTTCAAAGTAAATAAAGCTGCTCACAAAGAAAATATATACATTTAAATTTAAATTATCAATATCAGCATATCCGCTATGTTCGTTTGAATGTTCAGTGACTCAGTTGAGAATAAATTGCACTTGATAATAAATGATGCCCAAATGCACTTTTTTTAGATTCACTTTAAAACACAATCCTCATGCATTAGAAAATGACTTTACTGCATGCCATTTCTATTTAAATCATTATTGTCAATAAATGAATTCTAAGTAATAATTTCCTACCTACTCTACATGTTTGTCGCCGACCTATCTAATTTACTTTGTAGTAACTATAATTATGATATAAACAAATTTAAAATGTAATAATGGCTACAGTTTTATCAGCATGCATAGTAAAAAAGAAACATTGTAATTGTTGAGTAACAAATCAAGTAACCATAATCAAAATATTAATAATAATAAAATTAATTCATAAATTAACAAGAAAACACTATCCAGCCTTCAGCAGATGCCACTCGTTCAGTCTATACTGAAACTTCAAATGCAATAAAGCCGACAATATGAAAGCTATAATGTGCAAATTACACAGCACGGGGAAATAAAATACTTTCTTAAATATTTTTGGTTGTGTTAAATTCCTGTCCATGTTGTGCCATCACTCATAAGTTATCTTTTTCAGGAAAAAAGATAAGAACTGAGAAAGAGTAATGCTTTCCCAACAGCTAAAGCTAGTTTATATAAATGTGAGAGACCTGATAGTAATGTAAAATTAAACTCATATTCATGAATGCCATGTCATGGGTGAAATGAATGCACAATGTGTTAGTGCTCCAATCTGAGCATATACTCTACCTGCATTAAAAATGTTTGTATTTTTTCTTTTACAAAAATTATGGCATGTCCAGACCCACTTACTCCAAAGCTTTATGAAAACGCTTAACATTATTGATTTATAAAACATACTATGAAACTAAGAAAATGTACAATAGTGTGTTTGTCCCTGTAAATTATCATGTACCAATTACAAAATGTTCAGTATTTCAACGATGACATTGGAAAGTATCCTTCTCACTGCGTTTAACTAAATTAATTAAATATAAACATGAATGTTTAGTGATTTATATTATAATGACTAGTTACAATTGCATATTAAGAGGCACAGATTAATATTGGAAAGAAAAAAATATGCTGTTAAAGATAAAAATTAGAAAACATATCTTTAGTAGTGAGAGTTTTGAACAAGTGTCCACACACTGATACTATAAGCCAACATTATGAAAGACACTGAAACGAGTAGACAGGCAAATGAATATAATGAGTTGATACTCTCCGTTAACTGTAGGCTATGAATACATAAAATACAAGCAGTATGTGTAAAATAAATTAGTATACAGTAAATAATGGCAATTTACAATTTACTATAAAAGTAATGCACTTATTTATATTTGTTTTATTTTTTCCAGTATCAACATATCAATTCTTGAGGTTCATGCCAAGCTAAAAATATGCAGATGACTTTTCATTTTAATACTGCACAATTATGAATAGCCATTGCCATGACATCTTTACTTTTGTTCTCATTTACTATTTACTACTAAAGCATTTTCAGATATTTATTAAATTTGGGGAGACGCTTCACTACATGTTCCTCTGAATTCCTCAAAAAATAATTTTTTTTCAGTGCTTATAAGGACTGCAGAAATTTAGCCATTAACATTTGCTATTAAAAACTGAATTATTATGAGGATTCCATTTGCAAAATTCCCTTTGCAATTTTTTAAATATATTTAACAGATAAGTAGATATTAGATGCTTTTATAGTATCAGGAGACTTTAATTATCAGATGAAAGGTTCCATTAAAAAACCTAAGCAAAATGGGAAGCTTTACTTTAATTTTAATTTAAATGATACATTATCTACCAAATTATTTTGGAAGTTATTAAGGTGTTAACATCTACATTATGCAGACAACACTTAAAATTGGCAAGGAGTATGTTGAAGTTTTTAAACAATGTTCTTGTGCACATCTTTTATAATAAACTAAAGCCCTAGAATATCAATGTAGTTTAAGAAACACAAAAATGTACAAAGAGAGCTTGCATTTTAAATAACATATCATGTACAATATATTTGCTTCCATTATTAGTTTTATTTCATTTATTCCTCCATTATATAATCATTAAAATATAATTTCTTACTTTATATGTAATGGTTTTGACCAGAAGACAGTTTGGAAATTAAAAGTGAATTATTTTAATGAAGATTCATGTGAAGGCATAAATCTGATCAGCCACCTACCACAAGCCATTTTGTCTGCTACATAAAATAAGGTCAAGTGACTGCAGATGGTAGTGCAAAACATGGTCTCAGGAGACAGCACAGATAACAGAGGAAGCAGACACAATTCTCTGTGGCAGCTGTTGGTGCACATCACCAAGCTCTTAAGAATGGTATGAGGTATTAATACTGAATGAAAAGATTGAATATGCTAATAATTTCTTTTACTCCTGTTTATACAGATTATGATTTGAAATAAGATAAAAAATACAAGATTGCAATGTGTTTACATATGTTTATGAGTAATTAAACCAAACAAAGTGCCTTCATAGAAGATGTTCATACCCATTCTTCTCTGCACAAATGTTCAGGAACAGCTGTAAAATACTAACACCGCTCCCTTTTCCTTAAAAAGGCCAACCATTTTAATTTGGATTTCTAAATTGCTTTTATAAGATGTTCCCGAAGGCCATCTAGCCAAAACCACTAGGAGGAGAGGTCATTAGCAAAACATAGATAAATATGGTGGAGCAGAAGTGCATCCAGATTGAGAAACACAACTTAAACTGCAGTGGTTCATTTTGTACAAGTGTAAACAAATTGCATTATTTTAGGAGTAAAAATATCAATACATAAACAGGAAGTCTCTAGTCTGTAACTTTTGTCAACAATTAAATTAATATAGCTAGCCAGGTACAAAAATGTTTACCACCACAGACAGTCAAACTGTTATGCCACAAGTTTATTTTCTCAGTGATAATTAAATCAGAGTTTATTCCCATGCTTGGCAAATCAGAAAAATTGTCATAAAAACATCCAAAATTTTTACTTTTCTATTTGCCAGCAGTTTGTCTTTGAAAATAACCAAATTAAAGTATCTTTATCAATCTTTTTTATGGGAAAGGTTCTACATTGCAAACCATTCATATTGTGGAAATCATTTCATTAATGAAACAAGAAGGTCAATGAGTCACTAACTTTATCACTATTCCTCTTTTAATAGTAAATAGTCAATCAGTCAGTCAGTCAATATCCAACCCGCTATATCCTAACAAAGGGTCACAGGGGTCTGCTGGAGCCAATCCCAGCCAACACAGGGCGCAAGGCAGGAACAAATCCCCGGGCAGGGCGCCAGCCCACTGCAGTAGTAAATAGTCTAAATTTCTAATTCCTCCTCTTGTTTTTTGTGAAACATATATTGCTTTATTTTTAAGAAAATAAATACATACTGTATCTGCTAAACATCTGCTTGCTTAACATGTAATTTGCATTGGAATGATTTGGATTGGATTTTTCAATGTGTTAATTTAAGTACAATATGACTGTTATAGTATATAATAAATACATTTTCTAGCCGGATTTGAACAGATCAGAGCATTCATTACAAATTTGTTAGACCTTCATTCTCTTCCATGCAAAATCTAACACAATTTATGTGGTTATAACAATATATACTGATTTCACCATTTTTGTGTTAAGATACTATTACCTGATCCAAAAAGAGGCACATTAACACATGTGACAAGATATAGAGCTATTTTATGCACTTTATTGTTTTTTATCTAGGCTGTTGGTTACAAATATTATTAAACACTTGCATCATATGCCTCTGACTGAATGTGTTATAATACTTAAAGAAAAATACTAGATTCACTTGCACTTTATATTTCTTGTGGATATTTTGCCTAGAAAAGTAATAATTTCTGTTCTGCTTTATATAATCAAAATAGAACTTATGTATGTCTAAAATATGTTCCTATATGTTTAAACACAGTTGTAATCAAGTATAATTTTTGTACAAATTCCTTGTCAATTATTATACAAGGTCAAATAAAGACAATTACCGGTCATTGTCATAAATGGCTTGCAATATGTTTATTTATCTTTTGATACCATTTACACAAAAGTATTGTATTTTAAGGTAGTTTAATAAATTTCACATTGCTTTGGTGACATCAACACTGTGCCATTTTGTAAACAGGTTTATCATCACGATAGATGCCAAATTGTTGTCAGCAAACGTGCTGTTGCTAGGCATGTGATCGTCACCATTACATTATTTAGGATGGCAGCTTATACTTCTGTGTGTTTCAAGCTTTGGATGAAAATTGAACCCTTTCTTGTTGCATCAAACTATCAATTTAGTTAAACAGGTAAAGGAATATTTTATTATGGAGAGAACCTTTTCCTTAATTTTTGACTATGAATTCTGATATTTGGTTTTGTTTGTCGGCCTTTTTAACCTTTTGTTACAACCAATGTCTGCCCCTTTGACTGCTCTTTGGTTTAAGCCATTAATTGTGCAGTCGTCACCTCGTCAAAACCCTTTGTTTTCTTTTCAAGACTAACAAAATTAAATATTGGTTACAACAATCATCAACAGTGCAATGCTACAATAAATTCTAATCAAAACTGTTAGCACAATGGTAATGCTTGTATTAGGTTAAATAGAAGAACAGAAAGATTATATACTGTTTTGGACTTATAAGAGTTAAAAAGAACAGCTTTAGCATGTCAGTCTTCTACTTTCCTGGACTCTTACAAATTGAGACACAGAAGTGGCAACTGGTGAAGGGTCCCACCACGGCAAATGTTCTGAGATACAAACTTTAATAAATAAAACTTTTTTGAATGTTGTGAATGATACATAAAGTTTAACAGAAGTAATTTTATGTGGGTTCACAGAAAAATACTGAGAGTCTCTCTCCTATATTCCAAAAGCAAAACAAGCAGAAGCTGAGGTAGGAATAAAAAAAACGCCAGCTAAGAATATCAGAGAGTAAATGTGTGTGCTTTCACAATCTGTTGCCTACCTTATACCTTGAAAAAGTTAAGATACTTGATACACATCCATAATTGCTATAACAAAATACCATTGGCAAGTCTCATTAACAAAAGAGGGTTAATATAAAATGGCCTGTAGTAAATTAAGTGGTTAATGTCAGTTCTACATAATATGCCACAACCATGGGGAAAAGATAAACCACCATTGAAAACTAACTGCTTAAAGTGAAGGGAGTTATGGAGAAAACCAAGTATAATCTATTTTCATCTAAATTAAATAACATTATGCTCTACCATAAATAGTGACAAGATGACTAGTGGATTTGTGCCTTGACATTTCACCACTGACAATTGTACTGGCCGCTTCCATGGCAACAATAATATCCTGTCTACTGTTTGCATCAGAACCTGTATGTGAGATTACGTCACAACACACTTTGCCTTCATTTCCAAAGCAAGCTAGGAGCATTAGGTAAACACTTAGAAAGGCAGTTGGGACCTTGGGTCACTACCAATCCAGTTTTGCATCCTTTTCAGGCAGATATCACAAGTGAGACACCATAGAAAGGAAAGGGAAGTAAGGAAATGGATACAGATAAGAGGCAGCCTATCCTAAGGAGGTTGACTAGGAGTTGAGAGCACTTTCAGGTCATGTGACAGCAGAGTAATATAACAAGAATGTAAGTCTGAGGAATGGTCATTTGCCCTACTTCACAGGTGTCAGAACTCTGCCTGACAAAATGCTCTCGGCATTGAATTGGTAACTTTTTGCACCTGGTATGCAATATTTAAAAACTAAAAACTACTCTCTCAATTCCCTTATAAATGCAAGGGTTGAGCTTTCTGTATACTTCAAATTTAAGACATTGACACATTCATTTACCTTGCTCATTTTTTTTCTAAATAAATGTGTAGATACTTTGTTGATCCCATTGGGAATTAATACATTTAATATTTTTTTCCACAGCTCCCACTTTCACCACATAAAAATGTTATTTTTTTCTAATTTGAACTTAAAATTCACAAGTCTTACAATGTAAAACCTTAAAACTCTTCTGCTCGATGTCTACTTGTGCACTGCTGTCTATGAAAGAATATGAGAGTAACTCACTTTCACACCAACTGGTTACATTTGTGGGCACCTTTTAAAATTCACTCTTTATGTGTGAGCTATAATGAAAAGTTTGAGATAAAGCTAAAATCAATGGATTTTGAAGAGAAGTTAAACAGTATTTTAAAATCATTTCTGATGACTCTGTGGATAAGACTCTTTATTCTGTACCTACTGTATGAAGCAGTTCTGGTATTATAAATGCACGTCATCTCAGAAGTGCCACTTTTTCACAGATGATGTAAGCAAAAGAACAAGACAAAGAGGAATTTACCAGTTTACTTTATTTAAATAGCATCATATGCATGAAAAAGTTAAGATGCTATTATAGAAACACATAAATAATCATTTTAGTTTCATTTGATGAAATTTAAATTTAAATTATGTCTTGACAAATTCCTTTTTCTGCCTATTTTCTCACTTGAGTTTGCAATAAACTGTAGAATGGTAAAAAGATATGTATTATTTTTAAAAACTTCTCAAGGTTCAAAATCTTATGATAGAGAGCTAAAATTAAGAAAAAATAAAGAATAAAAGAAGTAATCTATAAAGTGCAGAGATTCTGTTGTTTGTTTGGCAATGCAAGCATATATAGAGTATATATACTGTATATTAGACTAGTTCTCTAAAGCCAATCAGTTATTGATTTCACTATAGCAAATTAATTCAGGACAATTTACTCTCTTTACAAAGAAATGTTAATTTCAGAACACTTTTCCTTCAAAGCCTAAATATTTAACAAAATGTAATTTGTTAAAAAAACTGTCTGTACTTAACTATACTGTTAAATTTGTGGAGAGTAATCATGCACAAGTATAGAAATTAAAGATTTCAAACTTTTAAAAATTAAAAAACCATTCAAAGAACATTCTTTAATAGAAAAAGGTTTTCAGTTTTTGTCTTCAATTGAATTATATGAATTTCATTAAAAATGCTAACAAAATCGTGGCTCGAGCTGTCAATTTTTACAGTGCATCGTAAACTGGACTGCATTTTGTAAGGCAAGTACAAATAACATGCATGCATTTTTCACTCCAGTGGATGGCAATACAATGCATTCTGTTGCGAACGTCTAATGAGGTGAATCGTATTTTTCTTTACCAACTGCACCACAAGGTTTTTTGTAGATCAATGTCAAATGCTTCCTACAGAGGTTTATGGGGTGGGCAGAAGACCTGCTCAGCTGAGTATATATTGTGAGGTTTCTTAGGTAGCAAACATAACCTGCAAACATCTCAGGTTTTAAGTTTAAGTTTAGTGTTTTTTTGTTAATTTATATTTTTGCTTCCCTTAATGTTCAACAATGGTAATGCATTAAATCGTTTCTGAACTGTGAAATATCCTTGCCAACTGCTGTACTTTTCCGTTCTTACTGCCTCAATACATTGTGTGTGAGTTTTCTCTATTTCCTTCTCTTCCTCCACAGATGCTGTCTCTATCTCTGTGTTTCTCTTGTACATGTTCACCCACCTCAGGCCTACAACGTTAAATGCCAACCTGAGAATATATGAGTAACAAATCAGTGCAAGTCTGATATAATATGCGTGTAAACCTAGCTGACAATAAAAACACAATATTCTCCCACTATAATATGGCCAGGGTATAATTGGAGATTATTCAAGTTACCAAATATTTGCTTCTAAATAATTGTATTCTTAAATTAAGGTTTCAAAAGTTTGTTGCAGCCCTATATCTGTCATATAAACTTGGCTAACATTAACTGTTAAATAGTTCTGGAGAGAATGAGCTCTTTGATTCAGATGCCCAATGAGTTTGCTATTAAGATAACCACTGCAACATACTGACTATATAGAATTAAATGCACACACACTACGCCCAATTTAAAAAAGCAAAGCTTTTGCTTTTTGAGGACATGCCTTCCATGTTTCTGCTGTATGTTTACTACAGCAAAAAATGTAATATATGAGTAACTATGATAATATATCTGCTTATCATATAAAACTATGTACTTTCACACAAAACAATATATTGGAGAGGCTCTATACTAAACAAAAAATAGCTATTCATTATCACATAGCAACTTACATATCTTCTGATACATGTTGCTTAACCTCAAAAAACCCTTGAAAAATATTCAATGATTCTCAAAAGCGTATAATTATATATTAATAACACTATTACAAGGTTATATCCCACTGTTGAAAAAAGAGTGATAAAATGCATTTTTTTAATCTTAATTCACAAACGACAGAAAAATAAATTCTTTGTAAGAAGTTAGTAAAACTTTGTCTAATCAGTGTATTATACCATAACAGAAATAAACCAGCTTCTGAGTAATGCAACTATATCACCTCTTTACTGGAAGTAGGCGTGTCTCTAAGTGGGAGTGTCATGAAGTTAATTAAGTGGAGTCATGCAGGACGCACATTGACTCTTCTCTCCCACCCACCTGTCAACACATAATACATTGTTTTAGATTTACCCACATAATCTTCCAAAATATTTTGCTGCATCAACTGAAATGCACACAAAACAACTAGCTTTACGTTACTGATTCAATAATTCCTAGACGTATTCCAGTATATTCGACTTTATTCTCAATTTCCAGGGGTTTTATTTGCCTGGAAAATCATTTTGTTAATTTTAAGGTTTTCTCTGTTTTCAAGGTTTCATGGAAACCCTGGGATTAATAAAAGAAACCAAACACATTTATGGGTTTGCTATTTAACTAACAACAATACCAACCTGAAGATATACAACCAATACTACTTAATTTACTTTTTGATTTCTGTATAATGAAAGTATTATTAGAAAACAAGAATTCGTTTGGATTTTTATAATAACCTGGAAAACAGACAAAAAATGCCAATGGTTCTGTAAGTACTAGCTCCATTCATATAACGGTATTAATCTTCTTGATTTAGAAGCAAATCCTGAATCTATAATTTTATTTTTTTTTACTATTAATATGTCAGACAAATGAAACGCGTCTCTTTTTCTGGTTAAGTACTTTTGAAGTTTTTAAGTACATCAGGTTAAGCTTGCATGGCTCATTTAAGCAATATGGACCAGCACTGCTGTTTCAGCAAAATGTGTCCTTGCAATGTACACTTTTATGTAATATCTGTGAGTCCATTTATTTCTCTTTGAGCTTTCCTTCTCTTAAATGTACTGGAGAAAATACAATGATGTATTGAAGAAAGAAACAGAACATACAACAATTCATTCTTAGAACAATAATTAAAATCAGGAACCTCAGAGACAAACTTGCTAAGCCTGACATGATTTCATATCAAAAGTGCTGCATTTAATCAGAATAATGCAAGAATTTAAAGAAACCAATAAAATTTCACATAGAATTTTTCGTAAGAAGAAGATTATCAAAAAAGCAATATTATGAGTATATTAAATATTTGTGCTGCATACATTTTTTTTTCTTTAATTAAAGTATATTTAGCATATTAAAGCGCAAAAGTTTTTCTGTTGAAATTACAAGGCACACTTAGAAGTAGCCAGGCTGCACTCTTCAGAAATAAAGGTATGATGAATAAGAAAAGTTCATATATAAAATATTAATACTGCATATATATATATATATATATATATATATATATATATATATATATATATATATATATATATATATATATAATGCACAAAATATAGATTTAAAATCACATATTTCATTTTCTAAAAAAAAATGAATGAAATTTTAGAGAAACCGCATAATACGTAATATAGAAAATGCATTATACATGTGAATGTAAAAGGTACATAATAGTAAAAAAAAATGCTGTAAACCAAAGACTTGTTTTTATATATCTTTAGAATGTTATAGAATATTCTGGATTCATAGTCAATTTTTCAGTGATTCTAACTAACAACATACTAAAATATTTATCAATAATAATACCTTTTAATTTGTAAGGGTAATAGCATGTGTAAAATTCTCAACTGGATATTGGAAAATATACATTTTCAAAATGTACAAGGGGCCTTTAAAACTGCTTAACTATTAACCTTTTGAACTTAACAAAATGTGTACCTTTCTGTTTTGTTTCAACAAGCAAAATGTCAAGAGGGTAGTGTTTTGTGGTTACAAGACAATTTAGTTATCCAGGTGCTGAGCTCAAAGCAGTGGCAAACTCTTGCTACTGTTCTCTTTGATTTTTGAGTAAAGAGATTCTTTTTTCCCAGTTTTATTCAATTAGGCAATTAAAAGTACCTTTCCTGCTAAAGGAAGAAAGTGAAAATTAAAGAAACACTAGCTCTCACAGATTACAATGTTATTATCTCCTCCCCCATTACCTTTTTCTTCAGGTAAAACATGTTATTAACATAACTTTAAAAAGCTTCCAGCTATTTCTCAAACAATCAACTTGAGCTCCTGCTGTTACTCAGTTTGACTTTTTGCTACATCTTAACTAGTTAAAGGCAGCTGTGGAGCTTTAGATTTGTCGCCATGCCTCAAGATCTGTTTCTTCCTTTTTCAGCTAACATTTATATTAATGTTTAAGCAATACTCAAAGTCTAAACTCATATCGTCATAAAATAATTAACACAAAAAAATACTTTTTTTTTTTTTACAATATTACATTGTGTTTAAAAGTTAATAATCATTTAAGATAGCATGCACAGGTATTTAAATGAAAATCTTATATTTTATCTATAAAGGACACGTTAAATGATAAATAAAAGTCTAGACTTTTTACAAACACATTGTATAAAGTAAACACTTAAGGCTTCCATCATAAAAAACAAATGTTGTTATAACACAATTATAGAAAGCTACTTTTAATTATAAAAATTACTCTGATAGAATTATAAGTAGGATAATTACACAATCAGAGGTCTTTGGGAAATTTATAAAAAGTCAACTACATTGATTGTTGCTACTATAAATACATACTGTAAATACAACTTTCTATACTATACTATACTATACTATACTATACTTAAACTGGATGTTGAAGATAAAGATGTCAATAAAGCAAATAACTCAGGATCTACTGCATACATGTAGTTTTTTTTATTTTGTTTCAGATAATAATATACATTATGCTCTTAATGCTACACTTTCCCAATATGACTGCTGCTCCTGATAAGAATAAAGATGTTAGTTTTTATTATTGCAAATAACAAGTCTTATGACATTCTCTCTTAAAATATTATCAACAGCAAAGGCTTACTCCTAGTTCTAAAGCATATGTAAGCGGCATGTACTTACTGCTTGCTTCATTATAACGCGCCTTTTGCTGCTTTTAGCATTTTCTTTATCAAACAAGTGTTTTTCAATCACTCTTACAGTACATATTCATCTTGTATTGATAATTATATATACACTATATAAAAATTATGTACATTCACAAACATTTACAGTACATATATACACACACACTGCATACAAATCATGAATATATACTTTGTATAAATGAAAATGATTTCATAATGATGAATGAAGTATAAATAACATAATATTCTCTTTTACTGGCTGATAGCTGTTCATTTAGATGTGCATCACTCATTTTTTGGCAGTTTAAAAACTTATTTACTCAGCAGTTCACATTAGTATATTAGGGTTAAAGGCAAAGACTGATGATTGTTAAAAAATTCGCATTACTAAAGCGGATTACATTGCATCTACTGAGAGGATCAGCAATGTAAGCCTACACTGAGGCTTTATTAAAGAAACAAAGATTTCATTTTAAGCCTTTAGAAAAGACGAATAAAATGCACAAAAGAAAAAATTCTTCTGATGTGAGAACAAGGCAAACACTACATGCTTTTCATACAAGTTCCAATTTGTGCAGTCTAGTAGCATGCAGGAGAAATTACACTAACATACTTCACAAGAAGATTGTTATGGAATTTCAAAAGAACCCTCACACAAGAAAAAAGTGAACAACTTATGCTGCACAATAAACCTTCAAGGTATTAGCTACATTTTAAAAATACTATATTTCTGCTGAAAAATAAGACAACTGTTTACTAAATCAAAATGTGAGATTAACATTAGTGAATTTTCAAACACTTCCTTTAGACTGTTTAATAAATTAAAACACTTTGTATTGCAATGAAATAGTCCTGTCAACTGTTAATAATATTCTTTTAATAAGCACATTATGTTGACTCATCCCAAAAAGTCATGTATCTTACTTTTTTAAGAAATCCAGTTAACAGTACATTGGATAAACAAAGTTTACATATAGTAATATTCAACCTTGGGAAGATAAAGATTCTTGATTAGAAACTAAGCATCTGAAAATACAGTATGTCTCATTGAGTCTTACTGATTGTATGATTTGTGATATTAAAGAAAGATAAAAAAAAATTCCAAAATAATTTTGTGATGCTGTGTTTAAAACAAAAAACTAAATTAAATACAATAATACATATCATCTGCGGTGGGTTGGCACCCTGCCCAGGATTGGTTCCTGCCTTGTGCCCTGTGTTGGCTGGGATTGGCTCCAGCAGACCCCCGTGACCCTGTGTTTGGATTCAACGGGTTGGAAAATGGATGGATGGATAAATATCATGGGGCGGCACGGTGGCGCAGTTGTAGCATTGCTGCCTCGCAGTAAGGAGACCTGGGTTCGCTTCCCAGGTCCTTCCTGCATGGAGTTTGCATGTTCTCCCCGTGTCTGTGTGGGTTTCCTCCACAAGTCCAAAGACATGCAGGTTAGGTGCATCGGCGATCCTAAATTGTCCTTGGTGAGTGGGTATGTATCCTGCAGTGGGCAGGGGGTTTGTTTCGTGCCTTGCACCCTGTACTGGGATTGGCTTCAGCAGACCCCCGTGACCCTGTGTTAGGATATAGTGTGTTGGACAATGACTGACTGACTGAATAAATATCATCCAGTATAAGAGACAAACTTTTGTTATCTAAGATCTTAAAAGGTGAATATGTTTTGCTTTAAAAGAGGCCATCCAGCATCCGCTTTCCTGCCAGTTAAACTGAGTGCCATGAAAAGCTACAACATATCCTTGTGATAATAGTCTTAAGAAATCAATCCAACTTGTACTGAAGCCTGTCATTCACACAACACACCAAACACAATCAATCACAGAAACGTTTATTAACATGATAACAAATATTGGAGCAGTTGAATGGGAAGAATGTCTTTACTTTCAACTAAATATCAATACATTTATAAAAATACA
This sequence comes from Polypterus senegalus, assembly GCF_016835505.1. NCBI lineage: Eukaryota > Metazoa > Chordata > Cladistia > Polypteriformes > Polypteridae > Polypterus > Polypterus senegalus. The sequence continues at coordinate 159,024,267 of NC_053157.1, read as the reverse complement.
TTCAAAATGGATGTTTGCATTACTTGTATAGAAATTTCTCTTGAACTCTGGTTATTACTCTTTTATTTTATTTATTTATTTCTTTTATACCCGATTATGGATGATGGCTTACGTATTTAGAAGCAGATAAAATCTATTTTGTTGTTGTAAATGTTCAAAGCAGCAGAAATAAATCATAATTACTTTTCATTTCAAGTATTTTTTATAATTTTCCAAATCAAAAATATTGCCTTTTCATGTGTATAGTAAGCATAATAATACGCAGAATAACATTTCATTAGCTGGTTGTGTCATTTGAAGCCATAAGATGCCAGAGGTAATATTCAAAATTTACAGGCTGCACTGTTACAGTCATTTGATCCATTTTCCGAACTGCATATTTCAATTGTAGTGTTATGAGTTCTGACAGCCACACCTGGTAACTTAGTGTGAAAGAACGAGTCCAACATTAAATGCAACAACAGTCCATCGACCAATCCATCAAAGCGTACACTCGTGCAGCTCAAATAAACTTCAGTCAAGCCAGGATAATTTAGAATTATCAGATAACCTTGTATGCAAATATTTTTGAAGTAAGGAAACTTAAATGATCATGGGGAAAACATGAAAATGCTACAAAGACAGGGCCAGGATTCAGAATGAAACTCCAGAAAATACAGCTGTGAGGCACAAGTATTAATCACTGTACTATCATGCTTCCCATGTTAAAGGGTCTCAGCTGATTATTATTAGTAGTAAGAGAAGGTCCAATGTAAAAAGAAAATGGTACATATTAGAAATAATGTGAAAACATACAAAGGTGAATTAAAATGTACAAATTACAATTGTTTCTTATTTTGAAAAATAAAAAATTATGCATTTATCAAAGTTGACTGCACTGTTATAGGCCTACTTATGGTTATATAACTCAAAAACAATTTTGGATTTAATGAAACCCTGCTGTCACAAAACTACTGCTGACTTAAAAAGTATGGATAATAGTAACAAATAATACATAAATCAACTTAAAATATTTTACCTATTTACTTTATGAAAAGATGTATTTAGCTGATTATTAGAAGAAAAATGCGTCTCAGGCCAAAAATTAAGCCTCAGAACTAAAAACCGTGTATCTTTCTTACATAAAAGACAGAGCCAAACCACAAATGTGTACCGCTAAGAGGAAGGTTTGATCTTTTCTTTCAGTCACATGATCCTATATTACAGAGTGTCATGTGTGTGGAATGCATATCTGCACTGTTCACTGTTTTCTAAGGCACACAATTCACAGTATCCAGAATTCTTCAGAATGCAGGTATGTTGCTCACATTCCACAGTTCTGACCCACATTCAGGAAACATGATTTGCCAAAAACCACAAAGCAATAAAGCACATCAGGCCTGCACTAGGGATGTCAGGAAATGGTAATTAAATAATGGTGTGTTTTGCTACTGTGATTACAATGTAACAGAATATCTCCTTCAGCGTTATGATGTTCTTGTCCTTAGATAACTGACACATCAAATTACATGAGAACTTGATGGAAGTTATAAAAGTTAATCTTTCTCTTCTATTTGCAAAACAGTATTTAATTAACATCAATTGGCTCTGCAGTAAAAAGCAATGACTGTCTTGCAAAAAATAAAGAGCAGTTACTGTAGGCAAATGACAGAAACATCTCCTTCTTTCCGCTGACCAAAAAAAGTAAAAGCTGAGAGAATGTAATTCAGTTTGCAAGGCCAGTGGGTCACAGCATTAGTTTCAAAGATGTGCATATTATGATTTTTTTTTATCTGATGTGCTTAAAATAATGAATTCACAATCACCATAATGTATAAGATTAAGATTCTAAATGCAATCCATGTTATGGAATAAATTATACCATTGGTGAATAATGAAGAACCAAGACTGACATCTGTATAACAAGAGCTAGTCTTTTCAAAAACGGAACTGGGCAATCATTCATTTCACCATAGTCACAAATGCAAACTTCTGTTTTAATCATGTATGGACCACTTTTATGTCATTATGTAAGCAATAAAAAATAAATATGTAATTAATATGAAAAATTTAAAAAAGAAAGATAAAGCAACAACAAAAAACAGTCATCTGTACCTGGATTATATGATTACAATTTTTTTTACTAGTTTTCAATGTGTTTTTATCTGCCCAGTTGCAACTACTATGTGATTTTATGCCATGACATTATCACTGAATTTGTGTTTAGGATGTTAGAGTCAGTCGCTTTACATATATATTTGAAACCTTATAGTAACCTTAGCCCCACATTTTGGAAAGGGTGTATATGCATAAAGTTTCATACAAAAATATCAATATTTGGGGCATTAAAGTCAGCTGTAAAAAATGCCTTTTAAGACAATTTGCTCTGGAAATTAGCTGATTAGGATATTTGGATATTTTAAACCAGACAAAAATGCATTAGCAATGTGTACATTTCACACAGAACTACTAGTCTGTATAAAACATATGAATCCATTAGTCTCATGGTTGCAACTAAGCATGAAACAAACAAAGATTAAAACTAGTACTGAATGACTCCATTTAAGTAGAAACTAGCATCTATAATTTCATAAGTGGCTTCATCTCTTTTAGGGATCCATACTTTTTATCTAAAGTAAACAATATTTTTCCTCATTCAACATGGGTCTTATTGTATAAACCCCCTTCCACAATTTCTCTTTTCCAGAGAAAAACAAATTTGAATACCAAAGCTGGGTTGATTACTTATCACATGTTACATACTAAGGTAAATGATTTATTCCAAATAATGAACGTTTAGGCAAAGGCAACCACCCTGAATTCACAAAAGACACATTTTCTTCATAAATAATACCTAAACCCACTAAACTTAAATAAGGCTTTTCTTTGGCAGCTATTTTGGCAGTGTCAGGAGCAAGTTAGAAACCAACCCAGGACAAGGCACACATACTCATGCACCAAAACTGACTCAGCAGGGGCCAGTTTAAAGTTATAAACCAACCTCTACCTCAAACATTTTTAGTTTGAGAAAAGTTAAACTGAAAACGCATGTGGAGAACAAGCAAATTCCATATAGAAAAGGATCAGGCCAGACTCTTTCTGTACAATGTTTGTACATTTCTCCAATTTCCACATGTTTTCCTTTCAATTTCCCATTTTAAAATCATGCTTATTTAAAGTTCTTGAGAGACCAGAGCCTGTTCTGGGCTAAAGACTAGAACTAGCAGTATACTGTGTGTTAACCAATTCCTGGATATACTCACTGACACCTTACACTTGCACACAGCCAATTTAGAGCCACCTATTAGTGAAAGAACACAGGAGGAAAACTTTAATGCTTTGAAAAAAAAAAAAAAAATCACAGATACTAATAGAATATTCAAACTCCACAATGGCCAATGAGTCAGCAATACAAACGACTGCACCACCATACCTCAATAGATGATTGAAAAATAATATGAAACATAACATAGCACTAAGGTCAACACAGGAAACTGGGCACCAGTTCATTACAGGGCCCACTCCTGTACACACCAGCACGTTTGGAATTGGTAAAGGAACCCTGAGTACACAGAAGAAAAATCATGCAGACACAGGGAGTTGATGCAAACTACATATGTATAAAAGCCAGGCACTGGATTCAAACTCAGGACACTGGATTTGTGAGGTGCAGCTTGGCAGATGATAAGTTAAATTAGAATTAAGAAATCTGACTAAAAAAATTGAATATCTGAAAAGAGAGGAAATGGGAAGCAGAATATTTTCTCACTTTCCACTCTGCAGCATAATGAACAAAGGATAATACTGCAGTTATTCTACCTACTATTAAGAATGTATGTAACAAAGATTCAATAAGGTTTATTTTTCTCTTGTAGACATTACATAGATTTTAAAAGGGGTTGTGGTAGAAAAAATAAGTTATTAATTCAAATAAATAAATAAAAATGAAATGAGGCTCCCCATACATTTACCGTATATACTCATGCATAAATTGGGTCTTGAAACCCCAAAAATTGATCACAAAATCAGACCTCAACTTATACGGCCATTCAAAAATGTGACACTTATTTTTTTTTTTTTTTACATCTTCTTGCCTTTTGCAATCTCGCATCAGTATCTCAGACGCATCGTATTTTGTTGCAGCAGCGCAGTTACCTATTTCTTTCGCTACTTCAACAACGTTCTATTTAAAACCAACTTCATATTTTCTTCTGATTTAACGCTCCATCATAGATAAGGGATGCTCTTATGATAAAGGAATATGAGGGTGTGAGATACAAAAAACAAAAATCAGTGAAAACGTTGCTTCAGAATAGTTCAGGTATTACTGTGTGGTCACGTAGGCACTCATGAAAACTCATGAAGTTTTGCTTCATGATACGCTTTCATTGGCCAAGTCTTACTATCATGGAGCATACTATTCCTCACACAGCCTTTTTAAGCTTTATCATTCAATTCCATGAAGAGACTCCTTTACAAATTAGAAGTCAGTTACCACAGTTTCGTCAATGCACTTTTCACCCTAGATATCACTCCTGCGCCCACAAAGCATTCCGCACACAACATACTGCATCATCTAAGTAGCAGAACTTTCCTACTTTTTCCAGAACAACACCATTACCAGTATCTAAATGTATGCTTTGCTATACTGGTCTCACATGTGTTATGCAAACAAAAGTTGCATTACAATCCCACGTCCGATAAACCATGCATTGAACTGAGTTTCTTTCAACACCTTCATCACAAATACTGCATAGCCTCTATCTTGCCCCTCTGAATCCAACCATTACCTTGGTCTTTCTGTGCATTTGTCTTGTGACCTTTCATTTCCAAAGTAGCTTTCCATCTCAGTATCTTCACTTTCATTTCTAATTCATTTTTTGACATCAAAACAATACAGTATCGTTTTAATATAAGAGCTTGCATTTCTCAGGTCACCACCAGTCCCAGCTTTACCTCAAAACTTTCAATATGCCATCTGCTTTCTGAACACAGTCTGCGCTACCTTATATGTTGACATCACCACTGACACTGATCATTCACCCACACGTAACTTTCACAATGCCCACCTCACCAACTCTCATTGTATCTTGGTAAAAGCTTAACCCAAATGTATAAATGCATAATACAGCTTCTTTGCATTCACCAGATACCTTTCCTGCATTATCTTGACAACGAAGATTATATCTGTTGTTCCCTTCCCCGACATGAAACTAAACTGCATTTCACTTACTTTCACTTTACTCCTCATTCTTTCCTTTCCAATTCTCTCTCATCTGCTGTCATTACCTGCTAAAAAAGATCGAGTGCTTGATGTGACTCACACTTCAGTGGATCACCCTCTCCTTAACTAACTTACGCAGAGTGACACAATTGTAACCTTACAATCACCATCATTGGGCTTATGGTCTGTTACTGTAATTAAACCCATTGGTCATTAAAGTAGTACATTTTTCAATCAGTTCCCCAAACCAAAATACCTAATATTAAATACTTAAAAGTTGAACTAGCAAAACAGTCATAAACACAGATGCCATGGGTATTACATTTTCCAACACATTTCTTTAAGAGTTACCAGTAGCAATTTGCCACAAAGTCCTGCCTGCTATTTTGCTGTGAAAACAAAAATCATTGATGCCATTGTGGCAAATCATTTAACTCATTACCTTTGCTGGTCCTTCTCACCCAACCCCTTACTTCACTTCTGATCCTAAGCAATTAAGAAACAGTCTACATGTCACTTTTCTGTTCGTTGAATTGCAGAGCATGAGCCGCAACATAAAAAACATATCATTTTACAGCCAGAAAAAATGACTGTCACTCTGAGACAAGTCTTGGTGTGGCTAAAATTAATCTTCTGTATCCAGATGACAAGCATATTTGTCTTCCTCCACAAAAGCGACAGACTTGTTAAACAGACGTGACTATTAACCATTTCTTGGTTAAATCATTGCATACAATTTGCATTTTCTTATGCATTTTATAGAAAATTACACATATAAACATTCAAATAGAAACTGTGCATAATTATTTTTATTATTTGTACAACATATCATCTAACCAGTGTGTTTCTCAAATTTATAAACCATAAGCTCAGACATTTTCATACCCTTTTATTAGTAAAAGCAATAGTAAAATGAGCAATAGCTTTGTAATAATCTTTACAGAATTCATTAGGAAGAAAAAGAACAATTACTTAAAACCCTTAATTGTAAGAGGAAAGCCAACACATACCATAGATTAAAATACTTAAACTTAATTAGATATCATAGACGAGCAAGTAATAATCATCCCGTTCAACGCACAGGACCTGAAAGACATGATTTATCTCAGATTGGTCACTGGAATGACAGGACTTTCTGGTACCTCCTTTATTTTAACAGCAGAGAAAATCACACTTCCTAAATTGCTACATGCAAATTAGATTTTCTCTTACACGTCATTACAGGCAACTTGCAATGGTGATCTAAAATCAATAATATCCATTTATTTTTTAAAAAGACATAAATTATAAACTTACTTTCCCTTAATTTTTTCGTACTTGCTTATTATTGACAATTTTGACTATCAAATGCAAGTAAGAATTTCACTGTAGTCTGCCAATGTGACGATAATGACCTTACATATCAATGTATTAAATTAAAGAGATTTTAGGTAAATGAAAACGTAATAACACTGAAACCACCATGCATTTTTTGTTAAAGATTCTTATACTTTTTGTGACAATTATCAGAAATAAATTTAAGCAGAATTAACACATTACATTTTGTCCTTCAATCATTTTTTACATCATATAATCATATGCCGTATATCCTCAAGTACGATACAACCATAACTTCCCCTAACTTATGAGGGCTTGGTGGTGGTGAAACTTCACAAAGGCAAAAATGAATAAAATAATCTAAAAATTCTCTTTGACTGAAAGGAATATAAATTACAATAACCTGTTGATTATGAAAAGGTCAGTAAACCTGAAGACTAGGCAATTATTATTGTAGGTGGGTGGTAAATTAACAGAAGCTAGACAATCAGCATGAAAGAGCTTCCTGAATAGGTTTAACAAAAAGTCAATGTCCCCAGAGAGGCTGGTGCCAGCAGGTATAGCAATTTAATCTGCAGTTCACTTTAGAAAGAAAAGCTAATTATTTCTGTGATGGTTACAATTCAGTAAATAATGCTGTACTGCTTTAAGATAAATATGCAGAAACAGTTACATGGGAAGTAAATAGTTACCTTCCATGATCAATAATGAAAAAGACTAGTAACTATAGAGGAGGAGTGTAACACCATCATCTGACCTTCTGTTTTTAACCTTTTTACCCAATTTAGAATTACCTGGAGTCATTCAGTACTGGACTTCTGTCTGTCCTAGATGAGGCACAGGTGTATTGCAATTAGTCACACTAAGCTAACTTACAGTCACCAGCTAACCTAAAAAGCCTGACTGCCAATATATAATTCCACACAGACAGAGAGACAATGTGCAAATTTCACATAGACAGTGCTCAGGTGAGAATATGAATCCAAGACTCTTGTCTTCTGAGTTAGGAATGCCCCTACTATACTTCCCCACAGCACCAAATTAGCAAAAATAACATTACGTGCAATTTTGAGCATAACTTTACTTCTGAAAAGCTTTCCTTAAAGTAAAAAATATATTTATTGACTTGGATTTAAAAATTAATCTCTGCCTAAAGGAGACTAAACCATAATGGAGAGAATAAATTACTGATCTAAAATAATCCAAGGAGTGGCATAAAATGTAAAAGCTTTGATTTATAACACAAGATGGACAATTTTTAAATATTTATTGTCCCTCTCCTTAGGTCAATCAAAGAACTGACAAATCATGCCTGAAAACCATGCATATCTACTACTCATACGCTTAATTTCCTTTAAAATTCTGTAACAGCCTTATTGACACTGTGCGAAATCTCATATCTTTATCAACTCTTAAGTACATTTGGTTTATTTTTGTATATTTTAACTTTATGAGAGGACATTTGAAGGCTTCTCTGACTGTCTTAATATTTTTATGATTTTAATATACTGTCAGTTTGGATTGTATTCTTGTTTTGTATGTAGCATACTTTATGATGGTGTTTACTATCAAAGGTAATCTGTAAAATCAATTTTAAATAATAGTATTTCAGAAATTTATATTAAAATCACCCTACCTGTCATAGAAAAAAAATCTATTCACAAAGTAGAGAAGTCTTAGTAGACACTACCATTTCAATAAAGCAAAAATATACTTAAAGCACTGCACTATAAAACAAACCTAATTTTGAAACAGTGCTCCTTGTACCATTATTGGTGCCTATGGTATATACAGTATTAAATATATGAGCCTTTAAACAAAGTTTTGTATTTTTATATACAGTGTCATTATTATTAATCTTAAGACACTAAATTAATCATGCAATACATCATCTCATGCTGTATGCTCTTTTTATTGATGCATTATACATCATTATCCAATAATTTTCTTGCCCTTTCCAATAAAAGGTCACAATTTGCTGTTGCCAGGCTGGAATGAACATTATGAGAAAAGCTAGTCCATCTCATGAGACCCACATTTACTCTTACAGGCCAATGCCACTACAAACAAACCAACCAATCTATTTTTGAACAGCTTCAAAATATTTTGTTTATAATTATCTAAAAATGAAACATCTTTATCACTTTACATATTGTAAGTATACTGATAACACATAACCACTTACATATACTGTACTAAGCCAGTCAAATATACATATCATTAGAACTAAAAAAAAATCAAGGAGACACATATAAGGTATACAGATTTTATAAAGAAATCCATATTTCTGGAGCTATAAGGAATGAGTGCTGAACAGTGCACCAGTCAAACTGCTCTAATAAGCATATTGTATTAAATAAAAAAGTTTCAGAAATACTTAAGAGATAATATTGTCATAATGTAGTGTTTATCATTGTTCCTTTGAAACAGAATTGTATCAGTATCTTTCAATTAACAAATCAAATTGTAAATATGTACATTAATGTTGTTCTAAGTATCTCTTCTATTTCTCTGTTCCTGTTGAAGCAATAATAGTACAAACAAAAACTCGGAATAGTCTATGCTGTATCACTTTTGTCAAAAATGACCATACTTTCATCTTAATATATTTCTCTTAATGTGGCTTATGTGTCAAATCAAGTATGCAGTACATTATGCACTGTAACATTCACAGGATCATTATAAGGGTATCAAATCTTTGAGGTGTTTTTTGGATGCCTGAAGCTTCAAAGCTTTGTGCTGATACTAAACTAGTCAGCCTGTTCAAAAGAAGACAGAATTTCCAAAAAAGATCACTTCTGAAAAAAAACCTTTCAGAAGTCTGTGGAACAAAATCAATGGAGAAAATTAAAAAAAAAACAGACCTGAAGTGGAAGGAGGAAACAGACAGAAAATATACAAGAGTTTTTCTTTCCAACCATAGCCTATACATATATTTTTATAGGCTGCAAGTATATTTTTATATACTCTAAATTTATTTGAAATGGTGAAGGATAGAAATACGTGGATAGATCCCAAATACCTTTCATTTAAATCAAATTAAGTTTCTCCGATGTTGTCTTTAATTAGTTGTGTTAGTGAATTAAAGAAATGGATGAATGAGAACTACATGTCTTTAAATACAGATAAAACAGAGATGTTAATTGTTGGAGGGAATGACGCTGATCACAACAATATTTTGTCGTCATTTAACTCAGTTGGAATCCCAATTCATTTTACTGAATCAGCCAGCAATCTCGGAGTTATCTTTGATTCTAGCATGTCATTTAAAGCACATATTACAAAGTCGTCCAAAACATGTTTTTTCCATCTTAAAAATGTTAGGAAATTAAGGCTTTCTAAATAAACAGGATTGTGAGAAATTAATTCATGCATTTATCTCTAGTAGGATTGACTACTGCAATGCGGTGTTCGCTGGCTGTTCAAACTGTTCTCTATACAGCCTCCAGTTAATCCAAAATGCCGCTGCAAGAATTATTACAAGAACAAGAAAATATGAACACAAAACTCCAGTTCTTAAATCTTTACACTGGCTCCCAGTTAAGTTTAGGGCAGATTTCAAAATCCTCCTTTTAACATATAAAGCATTAAATGGCCAAGGTCCGGCTTACTTGTCTGAACTTATCATGACTTACAAACCTGAGCACATTAAGATCTCAAGATGCCGGTCTGCTTATGATTCCAAGGATTAATAAAATAACAGTGGGAGGTCGAACTTTTAGTTACAGGGCCCCTAAACTGTGGAATGGTCTTCCTGCTTCCATAAGAGATGCCACTTCAGTCTCAGCCTTTAAATCCCAGCTGAAGACTCACTACTTCAGTTTAGCATATCCTGACTAGAGCTGCTCATTAACTGTACATACTGTATCTCTGTTGTTAGTCATTAGCACTAAAACATAAGTAACATGATAATTATATTTGAATACTAACCCTCACCTATTCTGTTTCTTTTCTCGGTACCCAAATGTGGCAATTGGTGCCACGGCCCACCTGCCAAGTTGTTTGCCTGACTATGGTCATCCCTGATGGAGGATCACAGGAATCATGGGAAAGAGGGGTCCATTCATCAGAACAACGTTTCAGCCGTGGCATGGCCAAATGGGGAGGCATCTAGATGGATGAGGTCTCCAGGACTCTAAATATATCCAAACCTAATTATGTCATATCATCTACTGTTAAACCATACTTCTAAAATTTTTATTATTATGCTGTATTAAGGAATTGTTCTGTTCTGTGTATTGTATTGTATTGACCCCCTACTTTTGACACCCACTGCACGCCCAACCTACCTGGAAAGGGTCTCTCTTTGAACTGCCTTTCCCGAGGTTTCTTCCATTTTTCCCTACAAGGTTTTTATTGGGAGTTTTTCCTTGTCTTCTCAGAGAGTCAAGGCTAGGGGGCTGTCAAAAGGCAGGGCCTGTTAAAGCCCATTGCGGCACTTCCTGTGTGATTTTGGGCTATACAAAAATAAACTGTATTGTATTGTATTGTAAATTGCTGAAGGCTCATTGCATTATCTTAATGAATGCTTGTTAGAACTGAGGCACAATTTGATTTTTTGCATCATTCTATGTTGAGACAACTTTAACAGTTGTCTTGTTTGGCATTTACCAAATCTTTTCCATCTACTTTGTCTTCCCGTCATTCTCCAGTGTATTTTAGAGTAGATATGTCTTTCTCAATGATCGATCCATTGTGTCCCCTTTGAAGTATTCTGTTTTATATGTCAATGTTCACTGCAGTGTGATGCATGTCATAGAGAAACTGACCTAGAGTAGTGAATTCTGGGACAAAAAAATTTATTTTGACACTTGATTAACTGCCCTCAGTATAATTAACATAAATGAAGGACATGTATATTGGTAATTCAATTTCTGAGTGGATGAAACATTTTTACATTGCTGTCGTTAAGAATAAGAACAATTTGAAATTTATACGAACAAGTTGAAATTAATGTTTGCAAAATTAATATCACTGTAAAATAGAATTCAACATTTAAATTCAGTCAAAAAGGCACTGATGCAAAAGAAGAAAAAAGTTGTTTGTTTTTCTTCTGCTTGTAACTGAATAAAGAAGACAGGTGACACAGAATTTTACACAAAACTGGAGAATTTTCATTAATTTGTATAACAACTTTGTGCAGCTCTGTAAACCTTAACACAGCTTGATCAAACTAATCAAATATAACTGATCCTCTGATCAAATTATAATATTTTCACTCATTTATATGTATATTTAGTGTCACAATGAAAATATACTGGTAAAAGACAAAAAAAAAAAATCAGGGACGAACATAACAAATGCAGCACCCCTGTAAAAAATGTGGCAATGTTAAGCTCATTGGCATAGCTTCACCCTTCAAAGAGACAACACCACCTGTGTCAGACAATGTGAACAATTTTATAGTTGAATGCAATTTAATATATTTGTTATCACCAAGTTTACTTTGCTGCTAAAATTATTGCATTGTTTTAAAAAGATTCTAACACTGGAAAACCCCTCTGTTTGTAGTGAAGTAGTTTCCAAGGCAAAAAAAAATTATATACATTTGTAAGATAAAAATATAAATATACTACTACAAAAATGCTTCATAAATAAAACAAACAATATTCCAATCCTGTTATGCAATATTAGAATTTGTAATCTAATATTTAAAACTGTATTAAAATAAGGTTTAAGATGAAACATCCATAGTAATTTCAAGATTTGTTTTATTATACTGCAAATGCAAGGGCTACTTTTCCACAGGAATAATATGTTCCAAGTTAGGAGTTTCTACTTCAAATTCAACTATGTCAGAAATAATGTCACAAAGTTATACAGTTATTTTATATAAACATATATGTCCAAACTCTGATATTCATAATGATATTAACAATAGAAATCAGGACAGCAATAATCCTCAAATTAAATTACATGCTCAGGGTCACACAATAAGTCAAGAAAGGAAATCAACCTGCAATCAGCAAACCTCTTGGTAAATGTCCAATGCTTTGCAAAAAGCAACTCTAATTCTTTCTTCTATCCATTAAAAATGTGCATTAACCCATGATTACTTATATCCTAAATATAAGTAAAAAATTAAAGTAGATACGACTATAAAACTGCAGTCTACATTTAAAATCAATGCATAAGATTGCAAACATAATTAATAAAGCCTGCTACATCATTGAAATCTGCATATTCATCTATAGCATTAATAAAAATGGAAATAAAAATAATTTAGAGAATAAAAATTACAGAAATAGCTTTCAATAACCACTTCAGACTAGGCATTAACATTGGTGTTATATTATTCATATTATTTTTATTTATTTCAGTATTCAAAGTACAGTTTAAAAAGCTAACTTAAAAATATAGAAGAAACTGAACTGCCATAGTTCAACAATTCATTAATGGACAGATATTGTTTGTTTGGTTTCCATTCACATTAATCAGTTTCTACTGATTAAGTTTGTTTTTCTGAGTGTTTAAACAAATCTGTATTTAGTAAATTGTAAACCACATACTTGCACTTTACCTAAGAACTTGACACAGAACTCAGTGAAGAGCACTATATGAAAATAAACTGAATTGAAATCTCACAATAATAGCTGGGCAAACAATTCACACTGTGCTACAGGTAAATATACACTTGTACTAGCCTTAGTTAACCTAAGGTTGAAGTCTATTATACAAAATATATCATAGATACATGCTAATTTGGACAATAGTTTTCAATATTTCATCATTAAACCATTAAAGGTCCACATTGTTAATAAATTCTCCCACATTTCATGATTAAAATAAGTGCATATGAAAAAAGAGCAATTAAATATTTTCATGAAATCTGTTAAATAAACTTAATTCACTTCATGAAAGGCAAGAATGTACTAGATACTATTTTTAATATTTCTTTTGTTATACCCAGTCATGTACTGAAAATAAAACAATTGAAACAGAAATAGCAAGTCTAAGACAACCAATTTGAGACTCAAATGCCATATAAATTTGACATTTTCCTTTACATCTTTGTTTTGTGAAAGGGATAATACTGAAGTGTTGATAATTTAAAGGGCACATTTGATGTTGTGCTATTTCCTCAGTCCTTTCACTTCCCTGACTGACATTTTCTTCACACAATTCTACGGATACAGTGACACTCAGCCTCTGACCTATGGCACTCACCTTGTGAAGCTTCATTCAGTTAAAAACAGCACCCGCTCTTTAATCAGACATAAACAAATTAAAACAAGATTTAAATGAATCCATTAAGGAGTTTTTGCTTTCTGTCCTAAGACAAATAACAGGTGGCTATTACTTGACAAGATAATCAAATTAAATATTAGTAATAAAAGTGAAGCTGCTGCATTTTTACTTTACTTTAAAAACAACTGAAGAAAACTTGAAAGAAGCTTTGAAGTAACACGTTTCAAACTATGGCACTGCTGCCAGTAGTATTTTGGCCTTAACATTACAGCATGTTTTCCAACAAACGAAACGTGAAAAAAATTAACCTTAAATTCCTATTCAGTTTATCTTCAGTCTTTATCTGCTTCTCCTTATGCAATCAACAAAAAAGTCTTGAACAGTTTTATGTTTCAATGTCTAAAACCTACCAGTTGTTTAGCCAGTAGGAGGTTGGTTCCATACAGAGTAAAAGAGCTACTCGGGAACCAACTGAAAAATAAAGTCTGACAGTATATCAATCAAAAGATCACAGTAGGTGTTTGCCAATTTTCTATCCAGGTTAAGAAAGAAAAAAACATGTTTCGAAAGATATCCATCTGTTACAAAATATTAGCAAAAACAAAAAAAGAATTTTACAGAGTAAAAGCCAAATAAATACTAGAAAACAACTATTGATAAATGATCAAATAAGATAAAACTCTGAAGCTTAGTTTCCAATGTTTTATACTCTCTAGACTCCTTAATTGCTTTGGTGTCTGATTTTTAAAAAAGCTACTAAGTAATATTCTTTATCCTTCTATTTGTTTCTATTATGCACAATGTATGTATAAGCTATGGCAACCACACTTTTACATCATAAACTTTCCTTTATCCAGTATATTTGAGATTATTGATTATCTGTATTTTTTCATTTTTTTTGTTAAAATACTGTAAATCTATATAGGGCACATTTTTATATGCATACTTGTATAAACCATAAGCAGTATGGAGGCATAGAAAATAGATGTTCTGTCTTAATGAAAGTCAATCTGAAAGTGGACTTGAAGTATTCAGTGTAATATTCTCCTTGTGCTTTCCCCAGGGAATTCCACTTTCTTTAAAGACATGCTGTCATATTACTTTGTGAGTCTAAATTGCCTCAGTGTGAGTGTATGGTGCCCTGGGAAAAATGAAATGTGTTTAGAATAACAATATTTTTAAACAGGGGAAGAATAATTGTTAAAAGGGAAAACAACTTTTTAAAGTCTATATGTATATTTTACCTATACGGGAGCGGGAAAATACTATAACCCCCTACCACCACCCCTCCCCTGCCTCCACCAAACAAAAAACAATTTAGTAATATTACATTTTATTTTACATTCCTTTCATATATTTACTTCCTGCAGCAAAGCCAGGAAGTATCTAAGCGCTTAAAAGGAAAGACAGTGGCATTCTTCATTCACTAATTAAAAGCTATGTTTGCAAGCACTGACCTGAGTAAGTTTTTAATAAAATGTGGATTCTGGCCACTTCCTGAGGCTTATGTTATATTCTGGCGCTTTACCGCCTCTCAGCATGGGATATCAGAACACTGAGTAACTGTTTGTTCTGTCAATCACCTGTCAATCTCCACAGCACTCTACAAACAGCCCTTGTATTTGAGTCCTGTCTCTTGTTCTTCAGCAATCACACATTTTAACACTTCATATCAAGTTTTTAATTAGTTTTATACTGATTTGTCCTTTGTGTATTTCCCTGTTTCTTAGGAAATTAATTGTATTAAAGTATTTATTAATTAAAATCAAAAACAAAGGAATTGAAAAAGCCATTTAGAAAGACAATGAGAAGCAAACATCACCTTACGGGAACCAACATAAAGAAACAAACTGAAACAATAATGTTTAGACATAAAAAATAATGAAATTACATTAGTCATACATTAATTTAGAATGTTTGTTTGGGGAAAATAAAGGTATATATTGATATATGTAGTTGAATCTATTGGCTGATAAGCAAGTTTTCTTAACCTCCTCTTTTTCTCAGAAACACTTGAGTAACAGGAAACAGTAACAACTATTTTACATAAAGATAATATGTATATCTGTGCTAAATTTAATGGTGAAGAATTCAGTACTTACCTATCAACTTAATGGTTTTTCAGTTAAAACATTTGATTCATTTACCATATACATTCCTCTTTGATTAGAAAAGACAAAAATCAATGTAATCTAAAATAGAAACAGTAATAAAGTGAATATGTTTATGGGCTGTGAACTGACAGGAAAGGCTATTTCAGAATTAAGTCTTCAGAGACACACAAAAAAAAATGAATAAACCAGAAAAATATCATCCGAGGAAAATGACAACATGGCTTTGTTTGACTGTCAATTTGAAATATACAGTGTGCTTTCTTTATACTGTATACTGTATAGAAATTGTTAGGTACCAATTAGTGCAAACAGCCACTTGTTGAAACAAATAGGGCCAGTGATGGTAAATGTGTAAATGGATGTAACAACTGGCTATGAGATGAAAAAACTGCATTTGTAACTATGAATTTTGAAAATTTACAGCGCTTTTTTTCCTCAAATATGAAAAAGTACATTTATCTTATTTGTGCTTCAGAAGTAATTTGGCACATGAGAAAATCACATTTTGTACAAATTCAACATAAATAGTTTTCACATGCCAAAAAATATTTAGACTATGAGTGTAAGCCTTAGAAAATAAAACATTTTATCCACTATTATATAAAATGTAAATATTTAAAATAGTCATTGGCAAAAAAAATATTGACTGTAAGCAAATATCAAACGACAACTACACAGGGTCTTCTCTACCTGCACATTTTATGCTGTTGTTAATGATACTACAGCATTAGCCTCCCGGTGAAAAATCAGACAATATAGCTTTCAAAACAAGTAGTCATTTTTTAAATTAAATGAATAATACAATTAGAGCCAAATAATAAATGGATAATGAGTAAACAAAAACATGCAGTTGAACTGTTATAGCTAATTATCTTCATAGGATTTATGAACTATTTTCTGATTGTTTTAATTTCCATCTGAAATTAAGAGATTAACTGGTCTGTTAAATACTGATGTAATCCTCTAGTCTGTTACTTTCTCTAACCTTTGAGCAATACAATCTATTAAAGTCACCTTGTGAAATGGCAGCTTACTACCAGCAGACAACTTACTGAAGTGCACAGAGGAAATGTCAGCACGGCTGTTTATGAAGTAGACCTGCATAGTGTTTATAGCAAAAAAATTCTTTATCGTTAATGCTTGGCCACTGAATTGAACATCTGTTACTAAGTCTGATCATGTGTCCTGGCTGGATTAGACATTACAAAACATTTTTTGAAACCAGAGATAGGACACGGTGGGTTAAATGGAGTTAAATAGCATTTCTGACAAATAAGCATAAAGCGCACAGTGGTTTATAAATGTCTTTTATGCACCAGACAAATTGGGCTCTTCAGGATTGCTGTATTTAAATGCAGAATAACACACTGGGTTATTACAGCTCCTAGGAAACAAACAATAAAAAGCTCTTATCATTTTTTTTTTTCAGAAAAACCTCTTCCCTAGCTGTTAATTAAATGATTATTTTGCAATAAAAATTCAAACACTCTTAGCCCTGTGCTCTGACTACAGAAAAGTTTGTAAATGGAGGGTGGTAATAAAAAAAAAAAAAAATCCCACGACTAACATTTCCGACAAGGTTCCCACAACGCTCTTTAGGACAGCTTGTCATGACCAAGGTTAAGTATCTAGACACAAAACAAAGATCAGGCCTACTCAACTCCCAGTCCAATTTTCCCATCGCCCAGTGACCTAGGTAACACTTCGGCCAATAAAGAGCAAATTTAATTTCTGCACCATTTTGTGGGGATTAGGAACAATTGTTGGCCTGCAATGACTTTTTACCCTTGCTTACAGTGCATTCCTCAACTCTAAAGACAAAATTCTGATGGTTTAAGACTCAGAACAAACACAACTTGAATAAGGGCTTTTTTTAAATCAAATGGATCCGTAGGAGGGGAAGCAATCAACATTTCTGCTGTCTTCCATCTCCTATTCAGTTACCTTAAGGTTTAATATTTCTTTTGGAAAAAAGCAATACCTCATTGTACAGCACTATATTGATTTTTCCATCTGTTTCCGTAATTTGTTGCTTTATTAACCCCACTCTTTTACACATTTATGTGCAAAATGTTAATCAGACCTGACAATTAAATGTCATTTAGACAATTGTTCTGTTTCTTATAATAGCTTTTTAACGGCTGTTGTACTAAACTGTTATTGTGTATTGTTTCTTCCCATGGACAAAGGAATCTCACATGATGGAAATTGTATGTAATGAATAATCAAGTTTGTCCAGCCTATAAGAAGGTTGCAGTTAAACTTTAGTGAAGAGTCAAGTTTTATTCTATATTTAAAACAGGTAACAATCTATATTTATTAAATATGCATGTCTTGTTTGCTGTAAATAATGTATGCTAAACATTAAAAAGAAAAAGTCTCTAATTTGGATCTAAAACTGTAAATAATTTGGTTTAACATTTGCTTATTATTAGAAGAGTGTCAGCTGAAGAAAGAATAACTGACTACCACATGCTGTTCTGCAGGAAGAGTAGCCAAGTATTATATAAGCCAATGGTCCAAACAAAGTCAAAACAAAAAAACAATTTCTGTTTAAAATTGATCTTATTCAGAAAAAGTATTTGCCAAGATTTGGTTATCTCAATCATCAATCAGCAGAATGTTGTTTGTTTAAATTTTACACAAACTTAAGAAAATCTCAGTTGGCACAAGTTACACTAATACTCCTCAACAAAAAAAATTATATTTGGAATTGAGAACAATAAGAAGCTACAGTACTTAGCATATCATTAAGGATTTTACATGCAAAAATATCACTTTGATTTGACCATTTGTTTTTTTCAAGCAGGAATATTTACATGTATAATATATTTTAAATTGATGCATTTTCAAGTACATTGACAGAAAACACAAATTAAAGAATGTTGAGCAAATATAATTTCTTATAAAGAAAAGTAAAACATAGAATCAAAAACAATGCAAATTATTCTTCATTCACACTGGCATAAAACAGAACTGAAGAAAGGGAAAGAAAATTAGAGTTACTTTAGCTAATGAAAAATTGTGAGTGGCGTGAGACAATACAGTACATTTCCTATATATGTGTCCTTGCAGTATACAGGCAAACATTTCCCTAAACATCTAGAAACTGCACCTATGTGTGCTTCTCTGTTGAAAACTTCATTTCATTCTACAAATTTGTTTCTAAAAAGTTTTATCTCATTAGTACTAAAAGTTATAATCCTAACCAGCATTTGTGAACTTACAAACTACTATCTAACTAGTTTCAGTTTTAATGTTTTAACAGTTTGCACATTTGGAATCATGCAGTGATATGCTGAAAAATGTTACAAATATTTTAAAAATTAAACATGCTAAGGTAAAAAAAAATATTTCTCACATCTGGTTCCCTTTTAGCTTTCACAGTGTTAGGACTTTTGTTTGGTCAATGTTAAGTTCTGTCTATGCATCCTGATAAAAAGCTGAAGAATATCAAAATGTCCTGGTTGCCCATTTAATAAAACACTGCTCCACCAAAACAAACATTGTCATAAGTTATTTAGAACAGCACATACAAAACTCCAAGGGTTCCCCCGAAACTCCACACAAACTCCACCCCTTCTAATAAAATTATGACGGGGAAATTTTGATTATAAACTTGTGAGGACCAATAATTAGACAAAAACAGAGAGTACTGACATTTATTTATTTCCACATCAACCACTGCAAAGAATCTTTTAAAGAGAAAGAAAAATTGTGACCACAGTCACTGTGAGGCATTATACAATAATATTGTCATTGGTATAAAGGAGCCCCAGTAGTGTTTCTTTACACCCTTCTGCTGAATAATTTATTGGCTGAAAGTGCTCAATGTTAGTGTGTACAGTACATTTGTAAACATGTTTTTTCATGCCCTGATCACTCTTTGATAATGAGAAGTTAAAGCAGGCATTAAACAAATAAGGATCACCCTTATGTAAAGGCAAGGCCCAGCTCGACCACTTAGATGAACTGGACAGTATGGCAGCCAAATTTGGCTGTCAGTATTTTTTAAAACAATACCAACTTGACTTACGAACAAACTCAATACAGCTGTCTGATTCCTGTTAACCCAATTATATTGTTTATGCATACTGTCTATGGCAGACAATGTTTTACATTCATATACAATGTTGTAGAATTATTATTGTTGTAGTAGCTAGTAGACTAATGCACCTATTAATCATGTGGAGCCAATTACTGTATCTACAGTATTACCACATGGTTGAAGTTTAACTCTCTAGAAGCATCCTGTCTGTTATACAGCTTTCTGAGCCCAAGTTATTTAAACAGGAACGTGAAAATATCACGTGGATCTAGCATTTCTAGAGAGAGCACGTGATAGTGAAGAGCAATGATGATTCACATGTGGGAAAAGGGATCGCGAAGAGGCTCGCACATGTCAGCAGGAACATTACGAACAACATCTGGCAATATTCTCAAGAATGTGTTTTTGTAAATAAAATATACTCAGCATTAAAACATTCATTATTTATGAATATACTAAAACATTTATTACTAGTACATTTACTGGCCTAAAATCTGTAGCAAACTGTTAGTTTTGTTTGGCATCATTTACCAAGAATTGTGAAATTCATTTAAACAAATATACCACTTTACTCCATATAAAATGCATATCGGCTGTCTAAAATAACCAGGAAGAAACAGAGTCCACATAAAATACATATGTGAATGTAAATATATCTATCAGTGTATAGGGTCATATGGGGAGTGAGATAATGGAAAGGCGTCATTTACAGTTTCAACTGGGGCAGCAAAAATGCTAGAGCAGGCCCTTTGCATGAGCATACATGCAACATAAGTGTCAAAGGTTTAGGAAAATCTGGTCACCTTTTAATTTACCTTCAGAGTACCACATTTACCTGATATCCACAATGGTCAGTCACTGTAATACATTTTGCCTTTCATTTATGTTATTCCTTAACATTTGTCACAATTAATTGCCATTTCATGAAGATTACAATGGCCAGACATGCTCAAGTAAAGAAGAAATTAATTAGTGCAAATTGTCAGTGTGTGTGAAAATGGTATGTGTATATGTATGGATTTGTGTGTGTGAGTAAGTGAGAGTGGTCCCTGTAATGGAGTCCTGTCCCGACCTGTTTTTAGCCTTTTGCCCAGTGCTGGTGAGACAGTCTTTCATGCTTTTGTGTTTAGTTGATTAGATTACCGTAATGCAAATGAAAGACATCAATTGGTTGCAATTAGTGCTGTATGCAGCAGACATAATCTTAACTAGAAAATTTAAATCTTTTCACAAGTTTTAGCATTGTTACATTGGTTACCCATGTCATTCAGAATTGACTTTAAATGTTACTAATACTTTATAAAGCCTTAAATAATCTTGTTCCGCCATATATTTCAGAATGCCTGTCCCCCCTACACCCCAAGTTGTAGCCTTAGATGTTCTAATGGTAGTCAGCTTATAATTCCAAGAGCCAAGCTTAAAAGAAGTGATGAGGCAACCATTTGTTGTTATGCACCTAAATCTGGAATACTTTACCAACAGAAATTTGCCAGGCTAATACAGTGGAATACTTTGAAAAAATGCTTAAAACCCATCACTTTAATTTTCCTTTTTCATAGCTACATTTTAGTTGCATTCCTAATAGATTATAAAAGCACAGAATTATCATATTCTCCAGAGATATGCTATCTTTACTAATCTCTACTCTTTGATACTGTCTTTTCCGGTTCTCCTGTGGTGGCGATCGGCACCACCACCACCGCCTGATCAAGGCATCACGCAGCCACCTTTGATGATGGATTGAAGGCAGGCGCACCAGCTATCCACAAGACCAACTTCAAAAAATCCTATCTCACAAAGCCTAAAAACAAAGGGGAATGAATTATGAACATAATGTTAGGCAGAATGCCCAGCAGAAGCTGGGTGGTCTTTTCGCCTTGGAACCCCTGCAGATTTTGTTTTTCGTTCTCCAGCCAAACTGGAGTTTTTTATTATGTTTTTTTCTGTCCTCCTGGCCATCTGACCTTATCACCAAACTCAAATATATGATCTTATAAGGACACTACTCTTCTACTTGATATTCATCTATTTTTAAGATTGTTTAGATTCATTTGTTTTTTCTTCTTTTTAAATATTATTATTGCCTTAACTTGTTTTTCTTTTTTGTGACTTTCTCTTTGACATCTTGTAAAGCACTTTGAGTTACATTGCTTGTATAAAATTGTACTATATAAAAAAATATTGCTGCAATCCTGAAATTGATTGAGATGGTCCTAGTGCCTGCACAGTCCTCAAATGCACCTGAAAGTTGCATTATGCATACATTTTCTAACTTGTTTCATATACAGATTTACTATCACATGATTATCACAAGCATGCTAGCACATAGTAGAAATACCATGAAAGTAATTCTCACCAAGATACAAGCAGCCACATATGTGTTACATATTAGAAAGCAGTGCTGAAGCCATTCTCAAAAGTTTAATTTCCCACAGATGATAGAGAACTACTAAAAGTTCTCCTGATCTGATCTATAAAACATAAATTTCCTGACACGGTAGCACCACGCTGTGAAAATCTCTACAGATCCCCCTCCTGTTTTTACTCTCATATAACCTAAATCAAAACCACCTGTACACGTCAACACCATGGGTGCTGCTTCTGCTTTAATTTCTGCTATTGCTTTTTACTTTCAAACAGATTCCGACATCTTGCAGATCCAATGGTTTACAACTTTGTTTACCACGTTTTGTTCCTGACTGATGTTTTACCACAGCTCAGTCATTTCAGGGCTTTTAGGACCTGGCAAATTGGCCAAGGATGCTGTATACACCCATCCCACCATAAAGGCACATAAAATGAATGACAGACAGTCAACCAAGTAAACAGAATGGAATTAAGGGAATGGGACACACTAACAATAAAAAATTAAAAAATATTTATTTTAATGTGACTTTATTCATCTTACTGAACAATATTTTTGTGATATATTCTGCTAAGATCTTATAAATTCATGTCATTTTTATTTCTTTTTGTTCTTTAGAGACTAGGCTGCATATTCACCAGGCTCAACATCATCACTCTGTTTTGTCAATTCATAACTACTTTCACAAGAATAAACAGTTTTTAAGCAGCAATAATTTATTGAACCCATTAAGCTTTACACACCGCAATGAGCGTGAAGCCACAAGTCGTTATCCTCTAGTCACTAAAGTGACTAATTTAGAGTTGTAGTAAATGTCAAAGAAGAAAAGTAACTTTTCCTAAAGTTGCGAAAGTGCTCTCTCTCTCTTTCTCTCTCTCTCTTACTGGTGGAGCATACTATTGTAATAAAAAGGGATCAGAACTCAAAAGGCAAATTTCAAGCGAGGGTGTTTTTAAGAACCAGATGGTAGTCAATTTAAATCCTGTTACGAGAAGTACAAAGAAACGATATGTCAATTCAATAAATAACAACAAATTGTTCTCATACTTTTGGTTGTAAAATACCTATGACAGCCATTCAGAATAACTTTTATTCTGTCTTTGCTTCAAAAACCATCAGAGTATTCCCAGCACTCCAAACCAGCGGTAGCTATCATGGCAGCTTACTGGATGAGTAATGATGTCGATGTGATCAGACAACGGTAACCGTAGCAACTGTAACCTGCAATTCCTGTGTAGCCATTGTTAGATTTAATGTGGCAGGGGCCAAAGAGGCCAAGAGTAAAATGAAGAACAGATCTATGCTATCTGACATATCCAGTGCCCCACACTTTAATCATAGATGGCAGAAATTAATTCAGAAGGAATTTTGTAAAGGCTCCCTATGCCGCCTTTTAGTTTAATCTTAAACATTAAGAGCTCTGAATCAAATGTTAAACCAAGATGAAGCTTCTGAATAAAGATATGTATTATATTATATTTCCGACTTACATGTATTTTTATACAGAATAGATGCGCATAATCACACACATGTTGAATTTTCATATCTCTTAACTTAAGCATTAGCCTCTTTACTGGAAAACTTTTGATAAATGAAGAACTTTGCATTTTGCTGGTATCTTGCCAAAACTGATGATGGGCTGATTTGATCCACTGTCTCAACAGGAAAAAGCTGATCAACAAACTATAATCAATGAGCTGTGAGCCAACATGTTTAATTAGAAAGTCATAGCTCATTTGGCTGACAATAGCATTAGCACTTATTAGTCTACTAACCATTCATTTTTAATTGGGGCATTATTAGAAGATCACCAGAAACTGTGAATGGGCATCCAGAGTATTGTAAATAACAACATGTCAAAAATTGTGCCTGTGGTAAAAGATATCTAGCCATTAATGTAATGGTAATTGCTGACAATTTTTATACAAATGGTTTATTTTCGTTCACAAAAAGCAACAGGTGAATTACTGTAAATAATAAAACATGTGCTCTGTAGTTGAATGTTATACAGTATCCTATATAATATGATTTTTATTCTTTTATACTTTTTTGTGATCTAACAATTCAGTTCCAATAAGATAAAGAGTACTCTTTGTTTTTCTCTTGCTTATTTTTCTTGTCAACAAGTGTATGTAATTTTATTATGCTGCCCCATAGTTTATACTGAGTTGGTATTATTTTACAGAGCACTGTTAATGGACTGGGAGAATTGCTGTGCTATGTAAGCTGGACTCTTGTTCCTGTAAACACAGCTGTAACCAAAGTAGTATTTCTGGGCAAGCATCTTCACCTACAGTAAACATTGAGCCAATCCAAAGACAAACTTGAGGAGATAGGAGAAATGATAGCTTGTCCAATTGACGTAGTCAGCCATGTCTAATTGTGTATTTCCCTATCATACTGCACTTTGGCCAGCAGAACAAAACCACCTACACAGCCCTCTAGTATTTCTTTCACAACACTACATTAAAAGGCATGGAAAACCTTTTCAAATTTACATTGTTTTTGTTAAATTTCAAAAACACTAAAATGCCTGCTATGAAAGTATTATTTTTCCAAGTGAAAATATTTTAATTTTGCAGGACATCATCAGGATTTTAACTAATAAAGTGAAAAGATTAGGTTTTCTGAATGGAGAATGGCAACTTCCATAGGAAGATATGTGCCTTAATAGTTCAATAGTGCAAATGAAGTGATTAATTACTGCATCTCAATAAGATATTAAATCATCTAGGCTTGACAACTGCTGTCTGTATCATACACCCTCACTTAATTCAATGCGCTCATGATGTCTAATTCCCTAAAACCTTATATATGTGTTCAGAAACCCCCTCCGCACTTGACAACAATCCTTTCAAATTAAATTAAAGTAAATATGATCTAAAATCCATTACTCTGGTTGCCACTTTCCATATTTTATCCCTCTTACATCTGTTCCTGATCACATCATTTTACATGAATATAAAATTAATGTACTCCAGCATGTATTATAGAAATGCATATTTTAAAAAGAAAGTCAATATTACAATATTGTAGTAGAACGATGGGGAAGAAGTTTAGCCCTGTAACCATATAAAACTTCCATTGCAGATTTATACCTGTGTTTTAATACTAGATAGTTTTTCTTTGTTATTTCTGATTTTGCTTCTCCATATTATGGTGCAATTAAGTGTTTCTTTTACCACTACTTGAAATATTACCTGGCTGGAACAAACATAAGCATAAATGTATTATATATCTCTTTTCACAAATTGTGCTTCCTATTACAACTAAAATAAATGTTGCTTTATCTCAAGGACTATTTGTGAATATGACTTAGAAAATATTTTCACTTGGTATTTTAAAATAATAAATTTTCAGCCTTGGCAACATAACATTTTCAAAAAGGATACTAAGCTATGCTAGCCAACAAAAAATGTCAAATTAAAAATTTAACTTTAAAGCATTCTAACCTAATTTCCAAACTTTATTTTATATACGGTTTTGTCTGTCTCATAGCAGAAAAGGCGTTATTAGTAATTTTTAATTTTACTTTACTTGCTCATGACTAAAGCAGCTGTAAAAATTACTTGTACAGCAGTATTTCTAACACAATAAATAGAAACATAATTATAATTGTTTTTTTAAAATGACTTCGGGGAAGATTTGTATTTAAAATTTTTGAAACAGGGTTTTATTGTTTAACATTACATTATTTGAGTAAAGTACTAAATGAAACTACATACTTCTGCTGAAAGAAAATTTGCTAGATATATATTGGCCTGATACACTTTCCATTCAGATAAATTCACTTAAAAGGAAACTCAGTGAACAGAGAATACTGAACAAATAAAGCCTTTGCCGTCCAATGATGCATCTTTGCTTCAAATACATTTGTGGTTCTACCAGGAAACATTTTAAAGGCTTGCTATTCTTTTACTTAACATATTACTGCTTACAGAACTCTACATCTTTTTTTCAAATAAACTAAACAAGGACCGTTTCAAAGCACAGCACATAACACATGCACAGATGTTTTAGAATGTTTCAACTTTAAATACAACAGTTAACTGCACACCCTGTACCTTATATATATAAAGCATATGTCATAAGGCCTCTGTATTCTATTTATTTTCATTTAAGACATGACTACACCTCAGAAAAATGTAAAATCTAGGACACGCTGCAGCTATGAATCCAACATTCCTTTACAATCTTTTTATTTTATTCCAAAAGCTTCCTGGAGCCTGAGTAATGAATGCTTCGAACTCATACACTTTTACTCTTTACACCTCAACCAACACCTTTGAAGATCCCTGGGGTTATTTCAGAATAGGTCCATTCTAGATTTTGATTTACAGCTCTTAAAAATAGCAAACAGCAAATTACGACTATCCAGCAATGTTACAAAATCATACACTCCACCCTTATCCAAAGGCTCAGGAACACTGATAAACCTTTGAAACACCTGTAAAAATAGTTTCCATAGCCTATGGGCCATGACAAAAACTGGCACTTTAATTTCAGAACACGCACCCTGAAGTTTATATTGTATATTATTCTCATTGCATAAAAGCTGCACACATTTTTAGCACAATGGAATGGGAATGGAAAGGGAATACTCACAATCTGTATAACTTTGTTGTCCCCAGGAAAAGAAGTTCTGGGAATACTTGTAGACTATTCCTGTTCAAACGTCTAAAGACAAAATAAAAATATTAAAGTGACAACATGACCAAAGATAATGTAGCACCTTAAAACCTGATTTATTTGTGGCTATTGTACTTTTCCTGTTTTAATAAATGTTACAATTCAGATGTACTATATTGTAAAGTTATATAAAATCACTTTGAATTGAATTCATTATTTGAATTTCAGCATTATGTTAAAAGTGAAGTAGACAGATTTCTCAGGTGCAACTTAAAACAAGTTACACTGCAAAGTATATTTCAAAATGTATTTAGAAATATCTAGAAATAATAATAAAAATTTCACTTCTCAAGACTACCAAGGGTTAATTTTTTTGCAATAGAACGTGAACAAATTCTTTAGAACAGTTACTGTCACTTTAACATTTAGAAACATCAGTTCAAACTAAACTTCTTATTTAAGTGAAAGTAAAGCCGGCATCTAGCAAACACTGTGACAAAGGATGAGTACAAAACAGATGTGGGAAAAACAAACAGCAACTCTGCTCAGAATTCTTAAAAAGGTCTCTAGAGAGCAAATATCCCTTCCTTCTTTAATTTACTTTAAGAGCCATAAAATGTTCACAATAACATCTAACATTTCATCCAGATTCAAATTTAAAGCACAGATGTATTGGTAGTAAACTATTAAAAAAATTAAAATGTTATCTTTATTTAGAGGAAAACGGTTTAGAATGGAAAGTGATTGCATGTTGTCGATAATGACAAAATCTAAAGCTAAATAACTGCTTACATAAGAGATGCTTTTCTTTAATATCTCATGTCATCCAGAAATTGATACAAACATGAAAACAGATTATGTTATAATAACATTTGTACACAAAAGAAAAGTTAAAGTTCAAAAGTTTTTTATTGTTTTAAATAGATGTCTGCTATCCAAAGAAAAACTGGTATTCTTTGTATAACTTATAGTGGAAACTGAATTAAGTACATCAGTTTTTATAATAGCTGATAAAAAAATGTGAGTAAAAAGATTAACCTGCATGTTCATGGTACAAATACACAGACACCATGCGCAAACCAAAAACTGTTAAGTCTGTAAGAAATAAAAAGCACATGCAGATGTGCACTCAAAAATATCTTATCAAAAGCACATTCAAAACTAATTAAAAAAGTACTGTAAACAATAAGAATAAATAAAATGAAAAAATCTTAGTTAATATTGTAGTAAGTTCAGAGTGTTGCGGATGAATGTGATTTTAAAGTTGTTCCACCTTTGAAGCACAGATACCACAATATACAATGTTTATGCATATAACAATAAAAAAGTTTGACTTTATGAAACATAAAGCACTACTGACTGTTTGCCAGTTACTTCAAAGCTTTCTAATATATACAGCCTCTGGGTATGGCGATTATGATTTGCAAGATTACAGTTATAAATAATCCACTTTCATGGCAGCAAAGTTGCAGTATAAAGGTAAAACTTTGTTCTGACCAGCTAAATATTCCAACAGTCAAATATAATTTATTTCACACACCCATCCATATTCAAATGCATTTAATTCAAGTACCAGGCAGTGAAAAGAAAGAAAAATTCTGACCACAGTCACTGTGAGGCATTATGCAGGCATATTGTCTTTGGTATAAAGGAGCCCCAGTAGTGTTTCTTGGCACACTTCTACTGAATAACTTGTTAGCTGGAAGCACTCCATGTTAGTGTGTCAGAGAGAGGATTTGCAGAATTTTTAATAATGGCCCTCAGTTTTCCTTTAATTCTCCCCTTTGCTACTACCACCAGGGGTTCCAGAGTACATCACATAACTGAGCTTGCCCTTTTAATTTGCTTGTTCATTTGGTGGGTCATGTTATCAACCCAGAAAATCACAGTATAGAAAATTCCAGTGGCCATCACAGAGTTGTAGAAGATGTGAAGAATGTAATTTCACACATTAAATTAATACAATCTCTTAAGGAAAAAGAGCCTGCTCTGTCCCTTCTTATACAGAATAGTTCTTCTGAGTTCCGAAAGCTTTCCAACTTGTCATTGAAGTGGACATCCAAGTACTAGTAGGAGTGCACCACCTCTACATCCACTCCCTGAATTGTGACCAGACACAGTGGCTCTTTGGTGTGGTGAAAGTCAATAACCAGTTCTTTGGTTTTGCTGATGTTAAGCTTCAGACCATTCTCTTTGCATCACAGAATTTCTGCAAGTGGCATGACCCGGTGTTATATTTATGGTCAGAGGTGTACAGAGTGTAAAGAAATGGAGAAAGGACTGCTCCTTGTAATGCTCATATCCGTAAACAAAAACAGCCATTGAGTCTCACAAAACTGCCCAACCATAGGGCACCACAGGAACAACCATCTGTATATGTCTGAACTTACCCTTATTAGGGATGGCTGGATGGTAATGAAGGCACTGGAGAAATATTAAAAAAAAAACGCAATCCTCTGTGGATTTGTGGACTAGACATACAATTGCATCCTCCACTCCAATGTTTGTCTGATAGGCAAACTACATTGGATCAAGGTGGTCTACGACAAGAGGACTCATATAGTCCAGGACAAGTCTCTCAAAGGTCTTCATGATTTGAGATATAAGTGCCACTACTCTGTAGTCATTAGGTGAAGTTGCACCTGACTTATTTGGAACAGGAACAATGTAGGATGTTTTCCAAAGAAGTGTCACTTTCTGAAGCATTAGGTACAGACTGACAGTGGATACCACAAAGTTGGTCAGCACTAGCCTTAAGAAACTGAAATTTGGCCCAGCGGCTTTTCCTGTGTGTAGCTTCCTCAGTTTTTTCCTTACTTGACCTTTATTTATGGAGAACCCATACTGACGGACAGAGCTGGACTCATCACTAGCCATTCCAGTTGACATGGTAGAAGTTGTTGATGTAGTATGAAAGGTAGTTACATAATATCTATAGAAAACCTCTAAAATAACTCTAAAATTGTTACATTTGGTTAATATTTCCATTAACTTTTTTATTACAATAACCTGCTTTGATACTGTCACTGCACTGATGTAACATGGCACGCTGATACTAAAATATAGCAAATTTCAAAGAAATATTAATAAAAAACAATCATTCATGGAAGATATTAAGAAAATACAAGCATCCACATACAAACTCTTTTTGAATATATTCAAAAACCATTCATTTTAATCACCATGCGTCATTCTTATTTTGCTTGATTATGAGCTCTAAAATAGCTCATTGTCCCATCCATCTATTTTCTGCACTGCTTGTGCAATTCAGAGTCTCATAGGACCGCAGCCTATCTCAAGAGCATTAGATGCAAGTCTGGGGCACCAGTCCATAACAGGGCACACTCAAATACATATCCGTTCTCATTCACATTCCAATTTAGAATGCCCGATCAATCTTACCCATACATCTTTGGGCTCTGGGAGGAAAATGTAACATTGATATTTTAGAAAAAAAAATAGGCACATAGAAGCTCTTACAACCAGTCACCGTTGATTGGGCCCAGGATTCAGACAGTCTCCTGGAGTTTTTAAGCAGCAGAATGATTTATTATGAGTTTACAAGATAGTTGCTCACGGATGAAGCAATTGCTGTGACTCACACAAGCTCAAAAACTCAAGGATGCAAATTATATTTCCAAAACAAACCTCACATATAAAGATTATACATTTTATATGTTTTGAATTCACTACTATTTGCCAAATCTGGTTGTTAAGATTCACAAAGGGAGCTGCTTTTCATCGTATAAAAAGTTGTAATTATTAAAAGATGCACCACCCTTGAATTTACTGATACATTTACAGTATAAAGCCTGGTTAGTCTATTTTTCATTTTAAAATAAGAAATTACTTACACCAAGAATATTTAGATGTAGATATTCCTGGAACACCTTCAGAACCTTAATCCAATTAAGGGTCTTGGGGGGTCAGAGCATATTTCAGCAATATCAAGTTCAAGGCAGTAAGCTGACCTGAAGACGATGTCAGTCCATTACAGAGCACATTCAGGCATGTACTCTCACACTCACAGAGGGACAATTTTGAACCTGTTAATTTGCCTAGTCCATAAATATTTGGTGATGTGAGAAGAAAATTGGAGTTCATAGAGGAAAACCTCACTTAGATACTAGGGAGACAGCTCAAACTTTATATGGACAACAACTGAATAAGATTTAAACCCAACATTCTAGATCCACGACAAAGTAGTGTTAATGAAAATAACTGTTGAAAATACAAAAATGAATTTATTCAAAAACTGGTGCAAAATTGTATCTTAATAAAATATTTTAATTTTGATCTTTTTGTAAGTTTAGGATGTCCCAATGTAAATAAAATATTGAAACTTCTTCAATATGTTCAGAATTTTATAATTTCTATTATAATAATGTAAGAAATTGATTTGTATGTCATTTTTCATAGACTATTTATAGGACACAATTTTGAACATTAACATTAATTTGAAAAATTAAAAAAATTGTCAACCTGCAAATGTTACTTGGACAATTATCTGTATGACAAATTTTTATTTTATTTCTATATTTTAGTAGTTATTTCATTTCCCAATGTTTCCTAAATTCCTCGGCATCTCTGGTTTTCTGAAGTGTCTCACTGAAGTTTTTAGATTTGAACATGACTAATTACTTATTCTTTCAAAAGTATTTCAGATATGCGTTCATATTTGCATTGCAATGTGTGTATGGGATTAAAGTAAAGTAACTTTACCAAACATGAAAAACAAATTAAAGAACTCCTAAAGGTCAGAAAACAGAACTTGGCATAGTAATTAGTTCTGTTAGAATCATGTTCTACTCTTGGCTTTCAGTTACAGGCTGCACTGCACTCTAAAAAGGTGAACAATGCAGGATTAGCTTCTGTGGCAGGGTCTTGATTAAAAGTGAAAACCATGTTATTTTCCTCTAGGCTGTATCCACAGAATAGTTTATACCTGACAGAAGCAGACATGCCAACCAATCTGGCCTTTTTCTCCAAAGGAAGTTTATAATTTATTCATTTTTCCACATGACACACACATCAAAAAGAAAAGTTTTATGTTTCAAGTTATAAAAGTAACACTGTATTTAGTAAGCCATTCCAAATCAATCTGTGAGCGCAACCAGCTTCTGATAAATTTCAATTGTTATTATAATAAAGCCTGTCTCCTACCATATTCATTTACAACACTGATTAAATGTGAAAGGTTCCAGATTTCTAAATTGAAGTTAATATGCTTATGGAAGCTTTGAGCAGCTATAAAGAATAACGCGATAGTGCATTATTTTTGGTAGAATTTAATTTATATGCATCAGAATTAGATACTTTTGTACTATTAGGAAAGAGAAAGCTGTCTTTCAAACCTCTTTAATCATTTAATTACTTCTTGCTACAAAATGGCTTCATGTTGTGATCTGGATTTTCTTCCCCACTTGGGATAAAAGGATTTCGCTGTAACTTGCTGTTTGACACTGCAGTGTAACAAAAAGGACCTACTTGTAAGGCTCATTTGGAAATAACTGGATATACATAATTATAATGAATTATTTATTGTAAAGCAAAGAACTACATCAACATTATTTTTCTTTTGTGTACTTAAGAGAAACATACTACATTGTATTAAACTAATATGCAAACGTACAGAACTCACATATGAAGACATTCTAATATAATGAATAATGTATTTATATATAGCTGAGTTAACACTATTTTAAGCAAAATTTGAGAGCCTCAAAGAATTAACACAAGAAAGAACAGTGTTAAGCTTAACTCAAGCTTCCCAAGAAATTATTCTAGAATTCTTTGCTCCCAGGAGATGAATTGGCTGTCATACAACAATGTCTCTACATTAAATGAACTTGACAATTGCAAACAAAAAGCATTTTCAAAGCCTATGTGCAAAAAATATGAAATATTTGCTCTTGGCCAACAGCTGTAGTATCTAAAAAGGCCCCTTTATGGAAATCACACTACTCTGGTGAAATTAAACATTTAATACAATATAAAGTACTAGTAGCACCAATGGCAAAACATGAGCAGTGAGTCTCTAGCATGTGTTAATACTGACTTTAGGCACACCAGTTATACAGTATTATTTTTGACAATACCAGAACATATGTTACAATATCTACACAACATTAAAATCAAAAATGTTAATATAATATTCAAATCCCAGAAAGTCACACCATATATAGCACCAATTTTATTCTTCCTCACAGTCAGAAAAAGGTTCATGTACTTAAATATATTATAAACATTTTATGGCTCTAATAATGCTTGCTTCTTCTTATAATAAAAAGAAATTGCATGGTTACAATTAAGAAATATCAATAATGTATTTTAAAAAGCCAAATATTCTACATCTTCTAAATAAATGTTAAAGGCATACTTTATTCAATGCATTAATAAGACATCATTTAATTTAAGTATGTGTTTATTTTAGTTATGCTTTTAATCATTAAGAAATAATACTGGCAGTACTGTTACTGGATGTACCCTCATTACAGTGATTTATTTTAAACTTTGACAAAAAAAACTTACAAAAGCAAGATCGGGGATGAAGGAAAAACTATTCTAATGTTTGGCTGAAACCAACTGTACAAGAAAACATTACAAACACTAGGATATATGCCATTTTGAAATTTCATAGAAGTACAAGAAAAGAAAAGGGGAAATATACTATTAACCATATTTGCTATATATGGGAAATGGTTATAGAGAGAATAGATGTTTTATTAATGTTGGTGACTTAAAAGTTAAAAGGTAATATCAAATAATGAACATTATAGCTGAAGATGCACATTGTGCGAAGTAAGGATATAATTTGTATTAGTAATGATAAATGAAAGGTGATGACAGTACAGTAGTACATTGTATTAATAATATTTGTAAAACTATGTATGATGAAAATAATCAGACACATTGTAGTCCACCCGAGCAGATGTACTGTAGTATTAATCACCACAGAAGTGGCCAAAGTAGAACAAAAACAAAGTAAATGGCTAACACCTGTTTTCAATGTTGGTGGCATTTACATTTTCCCAAGCTGGAAGCTACAGTATATATACAAGTATACTTACAATCTCTCCAGTTCTTTCAGATCCTGGAATGCTCCTCTCTCAATAATGCTGATTTTGTTTTCCATAAGTTGCCTACAGAAAGAAGAAATTTGGTTGATGTAATCTTATGGAGAACTAAGTTAACACCTCTACTGCAAAGCAAATCTGCCAAACACTCTTCACTTGAATGAGCTTGGCATAGATCGCCATAGTTTTCAATTAAACAACTGATTTACTAAATAAGGGGCTGCTGTTACTTGATAACCTGTTGGGGCACAGGTTCAAGGAGGAGGAAAAAAGCAGCCATTTCACCTTGGCAAGTAAAAAAAAAAGTTTTAAAACCTGCTCCACTACTTTGTTTTGCTGTTCATATTGGGATAATGTTACAATAGAACACAGCCCTTCCTGCACCACAGGTGTATCTAACTGGATGCATTTTCTAAACTATTATGTAAAAAAATCATACTTTTTGTGTGTGTTTTAACAGAACAAGAAAGCATTTTCATAATTAAAAGGGATGTTGATACATTATTTACATTTAACATTTACCTTAAAAATATCAGTGCTCAATGTAGAAACCAGCAAAATGCACATTGGCATGCTGGGAATATGGCAATGTCACATTTGCTACATTTCATCCAAGTTTTCAATCCATCAAATCTAATTACAATATTTTATTTTATGGTGGAATACAACTATTATAAAATGCATATAGTAAGTTTGGAATTAAAAGAGGCATAGAAAGTGCTGGGGTGTTTTATGCAAATAATGAAACAACCAATGTTTAATGTGAAATGAAGACTACAAGTTTACATAGACCTGATTTACTTGAGTAAATCATCATAAACCGCAACCACAAAAATATAAAAATTAGAAATATAGTGTATATCCGACTGCTGTTTTGTTGCATATCAATTAAATGATTTTAAATGAATGTTGAGTAAAACTAATACTTTATTAATACCAAATGAAGTTTACTCAGTAATTCATGTTTTCTAGCTATATTATCAATATGCCACTATCTGACATTAAAACAAATACACTGAATATTTAGTTTTAAATTACTGTAAAAATGAAATTGAACTTATAAGTATTCCATAATCATTCACTATTTCTAAAAAAAACTCATAATCCAAAACAGCATTTAAATACCATTAAAGCAAAAGTAGTTTCAATAGCTGTAGCTTGTAAATTATCAACACATATTGGGAAAGTGTGGGGAAAAAAGAAAACAAACATCTAATAATAGATGCCAAAGGTAAAATTAATGTTCATTAAATGAGTGCACAATAGTGTTACATTTATAAAACAAAATATGTTGGGTTTATAGGAACATTTAAAATGTAAACAGTATGCACATCACTGAGAGTGTTCATGCCAGACACAAGGTAAGACTAAATATCACAGCAGCAAATGACTGCAAAGCGGGGCATACTAAGGTTCATATAAATACTGAAACTTTATGTGTAATTTCATCTAACCAGCATTAGACATACTACAACAAAAGCATGAAACAGTCAACAACAGAAAAATCAGAAATAAACAGTTATTTGCTTACAAATGAAGCTGCTCTGCTTTGCACCTGCTATCCAAGAACATGCTTATACATTATGCAATGTCCTTCATTAATGCAATGAAATTTACTAAAATGCTGCTTGCTTGTATGGCTCACTATTTTAGTATCAATCTATATGCAGAATTTTGAATTCACCTGAAAAGAATTTTTATTTTACTACATTTAAAGTGTCTTTATACTGAGTCACAAAGTCAGTTAACCAAGTATTATTACAAAATAGGCAACACCGCTTGCTAAAGATGCCTTCAAAGTACTGTACAAATTAAATGGAAAGCCAGACTGAACTATTTACAATGCTCAGTGAAGAATGCTTTACAAAAATAAACTGAATCGAATGGAATTGAATTTACTTCCTTACTTTACCTTTTCCATTGTAATGTCCTAAGGATCCAGAGTCTGTTCCAGCAGCACTGAGTGCCCTGCAGGAATCAACCCTTTACATGATGCCAGATGCAAGAAGATATTTTCTATTTGTTTGTGTTAGTGTTAGCTATTAAAATGTTCTCCACATTTTATGTTGTGTTGCCATTATAAATCATCCAACTCTGGCAAGAAAGTGATTGTTTTATGGCTTTATTATTTAGTAAGAAAAATGTCACAAGTGAATAAATAAAACAAAAAATACATAAACATTGGACACTTACAAAACACGGAGGTGCCTCAAGCCAGCAAAATCAGATTTTGTGATTCTAGTGAGATTATTTGCATTCAAATCCCTTGAAGACAAGAAAAAACAAAAACTGACAATGTATTATTTGCAAAACATCCAATAAAAATAACACATTTAATTTCAAAATGTTTTACATGTAACACTGTATTTCCTAAAAAGAGATGAAAATATCATTCTATACTTAAACATATCATTTTTCATTACCATAATCTGTTGGTACGGGCAGGATCTTCTACCAACAAGAACATAAAGTAAATTTCATCAGCATATAACTTTAACATTTATTTATTTGACTGATGCCTTTATCCAAAGCAACTTACAACATTTCAGATACAATTGTTTATATTTATTTTTTCAATTGGAGCACAGACAGGTGAAGTGACTTGCTCAGGGTCACACTGTGGCAGTGGCAGAATGAGAACCCACAACCTCACGGTTTGAGGTCCAAAGCCTTAACCACTGCACCACACTACTTTAAAACAAGCCAACCTACTGTTGTATCATAACACTGCAACTATATTAAATTTTTTATAAGCTCTTATTTATTTCCATGGAGCACCTTACAGAACAACAACTGAAACTGCCTGGTTATACAGACCACTAAAGGGAAATCACACTGATCAACTACAATATAAAAGAACATGAAACACTCTATATAGGATTTAAAAATTTAGTCACAGATGAAAGAAAGAAAGAAAGAAAGAAAGAAAGAAAGAAAGAAAGAAAGAAAGAAAGAAAGAAAGAAAGAAAGAAAGAAATTCTAAATTAGGCTGCAAACTCTTAGGTTCTTCAACATTGGTTCTGAAGCTCTGGTCGTAATACATGAAAGGTATACATTCTGGACACCTTTTTGACTGGAAAGAGTTTACAATATTGTGTAAAAATAATGAACCCATATGCGTAAATAAGAGGTTATTTTTAAAGAGTTGAGAAAACGTGTACCCTGTACCGTATGCATTTAATTCGTTTATATACGTAAAGCAATGACATCAACGAAAACGAAAGACCCTTTTAAGGGATGAGGTGTACTAGTCCTGTCGACAAAGAAGTTTCAATGCGAATTCAAATGTTGGAGACTCTTTGGGTGTGAAATTATGGAAATGATGAAGTGGCAATGCACACGATGTGTCACGTCGCTCGCTCCAAGTTAAAACAGAACCCTGGTGTCTGTAAACACAAGCTGCGCAGCCGCATGCCTCATTGAGCGCGTCCCTGTCGCGGCAGACAGCCTGTCTCTCAGCCTTCTTGAGCGGATCACTCAAGCAACACCGGCTACCTTCTTCATTTGTTGGCGTCGGACGGAGGGGGTGGGGCTTCATTTGTAGATAGGTGCCGCAAATAAACTGAATCGTGAGTGAGATAATTTGAACAGCACTGGGATCTCTACCCTCAGTCCAATTCCTAACAGACAGACGTTACAATTGTGCAAGGGGGGACTGAACGGAGGAAATAAAAAAACAGAATGCCGGAGGAGAAATAGGGTGGATGGCACACTTTCAAGTAGGTGTCTAAAAATGACTCCAAATCGTACTTGTCTACATGCCAACACGAATAATTAAAAGCAATTTTAGCGCACGACAGAGAGTTGGACAGAAAACCATAGAGCTCTATGGAGATTTTCAGAAAACCTTGGACGCGTCAGTTTATTGAATCTATTTAAAATCTAGTTTTAAAATATAACATCAATAATAGCGTATTACATAACCAGATATAGCATCTATCAAATTTAGGATTCGAAATGCCACGTCCAAAACTGTTGACAAGTACAGGTCAGCTGGGCAGATATTTGTAGGGAAAAAATAGTCATGGAAATGAAGTTATACGCAGTCTTAACACGTTACTTTTTGACTAATGTAGCATACAAATGCTGACTCCAATCATCTGACTATGTTAATTTTTCCAGCTAACAAAATATTGTTGTTACTTAACTTCTGAAACGTTAAATGTCAAGACACTAAGCTGTGGATAAAGGAAGCAGCAAGGCCCTGTCGAAACACTCTTAAAACCATATAGTAATAGTTATGTTGCTCAGTAGCTGTACTAAAGAAATAAATGTAATATTCATTATAAGTCAAAAATATGTGAACACGCCAGCTGACATCCAAATTGAAAACACCCACTTAATAACGCAAAACATCCTTATATTTAACTGAAGGGAACATAAATCATTTGCAATATTAACTTTTCCTGTCTTCGATTGAAACGCAAATAGCGAAAAAAATTGTTTGTGACATTAAAAAAAAAAAACTTTTTTCTAAAACCTAGAAGACCACCACAACTCCTTACACAAACAACCTACAAAATTATATTTTCTTTTCTGTGTCCCACAATTCACAACTTTACAAGTTAATTTCATAAAGTTAACCTTTTTTGCTTTTTTGGTCCAATACAGATACATCTGAACTCACATTAAATTGTCAATTCAATCTTGGGGCACGAGCATAATAACTGATACATGACATTAGCAATTTACTTTAAAACCAAAAGAAGGTTAATACTATCTTAACCTAAAACAAACCTTCACCTCGTCTCAATCAACTTAGCAATATTTGTGAAGGGGATAAGAGAAACATTAATAAAAAGAGCAAAATACTATACAAATGGACCACCCATTGTGGTCCTTATCAAAAACTTAAAGGATGTCACTGTTTTCATATCCATGACACAGACTGATTCACAAAGCCACCAAGCTAAATGAAATTGCGGCTTTATGGCGTTAGAGATTTTTTAACAGATCCCAAACCTCCGACATCACACACACAAAAATCAAACCTGTGATTTAAAGGGACATCTTTGGCGAGTTTTTGTAAATGTATTTCTCCGGCAAACATTTGCGTGTTTGGTACGTGTGACAGGAACAACAAAAATGCCGATGACGAATGATTCCGCCTCCTGTGCCACCTGATAGCTGTCTTACGAGATGTGACAATACAAGATGTCACATGCTGCGATATCAATAATCGTAATTTATCAGCACGGATGTGAGCGGATGACATTCTCACTTTCTCATCTACTCGTTCACATAAGTACAGCTTTGATGTCTAAAAATGCACACAGAGTACATGCAGTAGTTGTCATTTTCCCCTAAAATGACCTTTGAGGTTCAACAAAGGTGATGCATGTATCTGCTAAGCACTGAAAGGGTTCACTTAATTGCGTTATGGTGTACCTTCATGATAACACCAGTCTTCATTCAGAATAAACTCCAAACTTTGATCAACTATAGAATAATTATTTAAATTTTGCATATATGCCCTACCGTTGTCCACTTTGTTACTTATGGAAATCATACTTGCGCGGCACTTGAACTCTATTGTAATATTCATCAAGTGTGCGTAACAGATATTTTAATGGTTACGGTTTTTTCATTGGAAAGTTAGAAAAGTTCGCAAAGAAGGGCATATCTTAAAGGTTCCTGGCTAACACGACCCTCCGGCCCCAAAGTCAGCACACGATCCCCCTCACCGTGGGTTTGCCATGCATTGTCAGATTGCTCACGGGAGCCTGCGCTGTTTGCTGTGCATACTGCCAGATTTGACATGGTTGATAAAGCAACTGGGGTACGGGGTGGACAACAAAAACACCCTCGCCTCGCCGAGTGTTTGTTCCCTTGCTATGCTTTAGGGGGAATTCAGCAATCGGACTGAACCCTGTCTTTTCAGGTGTTTCACTCTCGGCATGTGTGTAAACACGCGTAGGTGCGTTTAAATTCATACATAAACACAGTAATGCAAGAAGCTGAGACCTCCTGGAGAACTGACAACAGGCGTGTCGGCAGCACAATGAACGGAAAAAGTCCACGCTTAAGCTAGGAAGGTATTAAGGAAGATTTGAACAGCACACGGTTTAGCTGGGCATGTCTCATTGTGTACATTAACAGGTTTCTGACGCTGAACTGGCTCGTTTACATATTTATTTTCTAATTCAGCATACTCACAGTCTTTCTGTATTCCTAGGGATGTTTCGCGGCACACTGCGAAGTCCTTGCCCGTGGCAGTCGACGGTAGTCCCGGAGCAGGAGCATTGGGCCGGGCAGGGCTGCCCCTCCGCAGTTCCAGTGGCGAGTAGCAACCCCAGCGCAAGGTACCAGCTCCGCAGTGCACACATCTTAGCCAGCAGCCAAAGACCTGGCTACACTCTGCAGAGAGCTCTAACAACACTGCGGCAAAAGCCCCCACAAGTAATGCTTGAAACAAATTTTGGATTTGCCACAAATATTAGAAACGCTGAGTTATCTCGATTAATAAACGTAGACAGAGGAGTGGAGACACCTCGAATAATCCAAAACAATTCTATGCAGCGATCGCCGAAATTGAAGTCCAATCCTCTGGTTGATTTGATTTCAGTGCC
The DNA here is from genome assembly GCF_016835505.1 of Polypterus senegalus. NCBI lineage: Eukaryota > Metazoa > Chordata > Cladistia > Polypteriformes > Polypteridae > Polypterus > Polypterus senegalus. The sequence goes on along the minus strand of NC_053157.1, from coordinate 158,983,758 downwards.
TTCATCGATCGGTTCTCCTGTTGCCACACCAATCAAGTCACTTTGTTAAAAACAGTGATAAATAAAAAATAAAAAAAATAATAAAAAAAAAAAGTTGGTGAAACAGAATTGAAGTGCAGTTTCTCTGCTTTGACTCCTTTAATTACCGGTGCTCAAATCAAAGTGAGCCTCTGTTACCGCTGTTGTTAAAGTGACTTGAGGAGGCGGTGGCGGGTATGAAGCAAATATAATTCAAAAGGCGGATATTCGAGTGGGTAATGCAGACTGGTATTGATTTTCCTTCCTGCATTCATCAACTTGTCACTACTGGTCAAACCTTTATGAGGGAGCTCTCAACAATACGCAAGAGGAACGGCTGTCGGTGCAAATGTGGAAACTGCGAGATCCGCACATGTCCAGCCAAGGCAGAAAAGAAATTGCAAGTCCCCGTTCTTGTTTGCCGTCTTCCCCCTACGTCCACTTCAAATACGCGTCAGACAAGAAGATCCCTCTTCCCCTTCCGATCTTTTTGTTATTTTGCCTTCCAGATCTTACCACTTCCAAGTATTTTTTACAGTCCGGTTGTGGGTGAACATTAGCGGTCGAACAATGATGAAGCGCCACCTTTATGGACGAGCGCACAAGCACATACACCTTTTGATTCCAAACTTGCTCCTTACCCGTGAGGAAAAGACGCAATAATCCGATCCAAACCAGTTCTTCCTTTTTTCTTTCTTTCTTTCCACCACGGTGTCTAACTGCAATCAAGTTAAAAACACAGGTGAACCAATCCACCTATTCAGTTTCATTTCTTGGAATATATTTTGTTTGTGTTTGTATTTTCCCACGTATACACGGGCTTTACTGATTTAATACTGCAGATGTATGTGGCAAAAATACATTTTCATCTTCCTTAAAAGATGGGCTTATTTATCCGCTTCAGTGATTTATTCCCAAAATGCCTCGGAAGTAGATATATCCTTTTCCTCACATGCTGTGACTAAAGCCGAAGAGCAACACGCATCCAAGACGCTCCGAAACTAATCAAACCCGAGAGAGACATGTACAAGGTTTAATGTTTTATACGGCTACAAACCCCGCCTGTGATCCCACCCAAAAGACCCGCTTCTAGCCCAACCTACTTATTTCTCACTCTGCTGTTGGGTAGCGACTTTTTCAGTTATTTCAATGCGCAGGGCAGCGAGAAAGGTGAATTTAAAACTAATAAAGATGAATGAACTCTAATGAATGGTATGTGAATCAGCAACCCCCGCCCCCTCCAACTCCCACCACCGCCGGGGGCACAAAGTTAAAAGGGCTTTTTCTTTCGTGTGGACGCGCTTTGATAGCTTTACCACCTTCTGAGAAAAACCGGCCAGTCGCAGAAGTAAAGCGGTTTGTCACGGCTGAACACTTTAAATACTGGGAGTTCATTTTTACTAAGCAGGGAAGAGAAAACTGTCCTCTAGCCATGTTCAAAATATTAATACCATCCATCCATTCTCCCATCCATCTTCATAAGTGGGTTATCCTGTGCACAAAAATTCATTGATGCTTTACATTAGATTAGATTAGCACGTTATTAACCAATATATATAGTAATGTTACTAGTAGCAAAAAGTAATTGCTTAGACTAATAAGAACGCCGAATGAATTACACTTTATTCATGCCTAATGTAGCAGCGATTTAGGAAAATAAAAGCGAACATACACCTGCTTTTTTTACTAATTGCACATACCAAAAATGTATAACTTTGTTATCATCTCTATTTTAGTTCATAAAGATAAATACAGTATATTTACATTTGCTTTAATTACTCAATCATTTATACTTCACAAAAAAGAAGAGCTCTACCTAGATATACCTGAACAATACAAGAAAACTATAGAATAATTCTGATTTTAGGCATGGGCTGAAACAGGGTAGGTTTTAGCTTTTTCCCACAACTCTCTACTTGCAAGTACAATGACATTATATAAAATTTATATATATATATATATATATATATAGATAGAGAGAGAGAGAGAGAGAGAGAGAGAGAGAGAGAGGCAGTATGCATATATTAATTTATCCAAACAGTTTTCACCTGCAAACTAGCCACATAACCCTAAGAAGTAGTCAAGCTTGCATGCCTTACAGTTAAATGTTGAATTGCTAAATATTATAAAAAGGAAAACAAATGGTCACGTAAATAATAAGAAAGATAAATATGCAAAAACTTTATCTTCTTCAGTGCTCTTTTACAGTAAATGTTAAGAGGTTCAGCAAATAAAATATATCTTCATGAACAATTTTTCCAACCCACTACAGTAGTTCCTACTCAGAGTCACAGGAAGTCACATCATACCTCATCCCCATCACATGTAAAGCATTAAGCATCTATGGATGGGACTCCCAGTCTTTTGCAGGGCATATTCAGGCATATGACCACAATCACACAAGCTGAGTCAAGTTAAAGTCACTGGTTAACCTAAAGATGCTAATTTTTAGTATGTGGGAGTGCCTGAAAAAATCCCACATGAGCACACAGTAGAGTGTCCACCTTTTTAAAGAGAGTAACCTTTGTCTTTTATATTGTAAGAAAGAAACATTAACTGCCACACTGGAGTGTTTCAGATTAAACAGAAAAATTAAGCAACTACCAACAGTGAACAAAATAGAAGGAGGTATATAAAAGTCAACAGGTATTTCTGAAAGTCTTAAAGTCTTTCTCTGGTGATACTTTATATAAGTATATCATACACATTAATAATGATGATCTAAACATCAAATATTAAACTTTTTTGAATCTTTTCATTTTAATTGAATATAGAGGGCAAACACATACAAACTAAAAGGAAAAGTAAAAAATGAAGAAATAAATAAATGGAGATATCTGAGGAGGAGCCTTTTCCTACAGTCCATCTGCATGTTGAATAAGGAAAGTGTCTGGAATTACATGATGCCCTATTGTAAACTCTCTCACATTAAGTAATTTAATCTATTAGTATACCTATTGAGTTATTATTTGTTATTTATCGCAGGTTTATAATTTTGTTAAGGATATTTGAATATTTATAAAGTCATGTATTGTTATTGTCCTTTTATAGTCTTCTTAAAGGCACAGTCATTGGAGTTGAAGAACACATTGCACTGTATGTTTAATTTGTGTGTGACAAACAAAATTTGATTTGATTTCATGTCAAAAACACAAGCACATGATGAACCTGCCTACAAACCCTAACTTAGCAGGTTTACAAGTCTTCTCCATGTCCAAGCTTTAAAATTATCATGTAAAATTTCTTTACCCTGAGATGTGGAGTCAATCTCTGGAAATTATTTGTCATTGTCCTCCACTCAACTTTGACCTTAGGTGGCAATTTTTTAAAGAAGCTATTTACAACTCTTCATATGCGTCACGTTTTGAAAATCTTTTGGATGTTCTTGGTAATGTGGGTCTTCTTAAAAGGTCCTTGGCAACTCAGCCACACTAGCTTCTCATCACCTATGTACATATGACAACCTTGTCTCTGACTCCCTCATAAAAGACCAGAACAGTCACCTTGACTTCGTTATTTAGTTTCACTTCAGGTCATCCACAACATTTTCAGGGGCCTGGCAAGACACTGTGGGTCTGCTTCCCCTAAGCAACATCACTGCTTATAAATAAAATTAACCTTACCAGTGATATAACTGTGTAATTTTGTGCCTTCATTGTTCTGTTGTGTCCTTGGTTACCCTTCTGCAGAGGATTGGCATAATGCAACATTTTTATTAGGGTGCTGTATTATACATGTGCATATGTTACCCATATAACTATATCATTTCAGTGGGCAATACAATTAACAAGAAGCTATTGTAATCTGCATTATTGAATGCAGATACTTCAACTGTATTATTCTTTATAAAATTATATAATACTATAAACATAATGCCTGAATGCAGCATGGACCACAGTTAGGATATTGTCAGAACAGCTGTGTTTAGAGACTGTTCAAAAAGTGCAATCTACCATGTTAAAAGAGAAGGCATGATGGGCACCTTAGGCCCCCACCACACTACAATGTCAATTGGCTGTGAAAATGAAGCAATGTTGCAATAATTTGGAATCTTGAAACTATGCTGAAAAGTTATGAGGCAGTCATGTAATCTGTCATCCACTGCAGTTACTAGCCGTGTAATATAACATCCCCTAGGCAACCGGAACCAGTAACTGCAGTCATTAAGCCTGACAGACTCTCTGACTGAAATTCGTGCATGCCATCAGCCTTAGGCAACCATTATTGCCTCTGATGAATATAAGAAAAAGGAACCGAGAACATTGCAAGATTCCTGCACTTCATTGCTGTTAGCAATATTAGAGAAAACAAGAAACTGGTGGTGCTACTTAGTCTTTTGGGAACCCAACATATGGGCTGTTTGGTAACCTAATCACATTAAAGAAGTTGAACAAAAAAGGTTATGGCAGCACAATGATCAACAGAGACCATGGCTCTGTGCTATATGCTATCTGAATACTGCAAATCTGTAGGATATAAGGAGAGTAGGCTAAATGTGACACATTCCTGTGTTGCCCAAAGAATAATGCAACACCCAATCTCCTTTTAATGGAGGCGAGGCTACACTCATGTTTTAGGGAGATATTTGTCTGAAAAGGAATTTGTGGCAAAATAGTCCAAGAAATACAAAAGGTCCCTAAAGGAAATTCCCATTTTATTGTCATCAAGTAAAGCAAGAAACAACTGCAGATATTGTGTTAAAATAAATCATAATGATGATGACCACTGGTATAAGACTCAGAACTATAATACATATAGCAAGAAGGAACACATCAGGCATGTTTGCAAAGCCCAAAAAAAACCATAGCACTAAAGAATATGGGACAGGACCCAAATATTAACAGTGTAAAAGGCTATGTTAAAAATAGATGTGTGTGCTTTATGTGGAGAAAGACAAAGGGACCAGTGATGACTCAGATGCTGGCCTCACTGTCAGTCATGGCTCAGATGCTGAGCTCAGATTGCAGAACATATCACATACAAGAGAACATTCACATATCACTGTGAGGCTAGGCACTAGTAGAACAGGTGGAGTGGTGGCTCTGAGGCTATGGGTCTGTGCTGGTATCCCAAAGGTTTCTGGTTCAAATCCCTGTCACTGCCAAAAGAGATCCTACTCTGCTGGGCCCTTGAGCAAGACCTTTAACCTGTAATTGCTCCAGGGGTGCTATACGATGGGTGACCCTGCTTTCTGACCCCAAGGGGTATGTGAAACCTAAGAAATTCCTAATAAAAGAAATTGTATAAGGTGAAGTAAAGCACAAAAAAACTGATGGAGCTAGATATTGGCATAGCAGTCTATTATTTTCCACAGAGACATATTGGGCAATGCCAGTTACCTATGTGTCCAACAAATATTATTTTAAGATCATACAGAGGCAAAGATTTACACCTAGATTTTGGTTATGGTTGATGCTCATTACAAATGGACAGAAATGTAGACAGTAGACTCTACAACAACATACAAAAATGTTTTAACCATTATTGGGTAGTTAAAATCCTTGTTAGGACCACAGTTCTGAACATAAGAATTATCCACATTTCAGAAGGCAAACCATGTTCGACACATGCTCAGCTCATTCATATACATTCCTGTTATAAATGACCAAACCGTGAGATTCACACAAATAATTAGCAAGCGTCAGAGTCCTCTAAGAGTTTGACCTCTCTTTGGCAAAGACTGGATACATGTCTGCTAACATGCTGGAACACTTAACACCCTTCAACAAAAATATCATCATTTTTGTTTTTTATAGGTTATCAATTATGCACTTGTTGGGAAAGTCCAGTATATAGTCTACTGCAAGGCACACACACAAAATTCTCAAATCCTTAATGGAAATTCCTGATCCAGGCATAGATAGCTTGTCCTAAGTCAGTAATATAGGAGGGAAGAAAGATGGATACTGTTAGGAGTGAGTTCTCAAAGTATAACTGCGTCTTACACTGCAGATGTTGGAGATGCAAGGGAATGGAAACATCACGCCAATCAATTTCTTCTTCAGCAGAACCAGATAAGTCCTCCAAAGGCAAGTCAACCAGAAGAGGTATGGACACCATACTTTGCTAGAGTATTTTCCATTACATAAATTGCTCTGGGTGTCTCTACCTCCATGTCTGAAAAAGGGCAACAACATACTATACTTCTGCTGGTACTCCTAAGGATGCTCTGAATACCTACAAGTTATGTGATGCTTCACTGACAAAGAGACACCCTTATGTGACTAAGCACTCAGATTGCCTAACATTGTGAAATAGTTATAATTGTAGCCTGTTCTCAGTCAGGATACAATGATTTCCTTAACTGGCTTTAGGAAACTCGGAGCAGTCTGCCACTAGTTTAGTTAGTCATGAAATAGAAGAAGATCATATTTACTTTTCAGCAAGATTGGAGGTAATATAGTGTGTTTTATAAGGCATCTTTTATTTTAAATACTTTGTATCAGAGTCATAATGTGTTCTATTAGGCTGCTCTGTTTTAGATGTGCATATGTCAGTTATTTGAGTAGATCTGTTCTGTGAGTGATACAATAAACAAGTTCTGTTGTCATCTGTGTTACTGAACAGAGATACTCTAATAATATCATTAACTTTGTAAAGTTATGATATCCAGGGCATAACAATAACGTGTATTTCCTTTCAGAAATATTACAGGCTAAATAAATGGTCTGAGTAGGTGTCATATCCCATTATACTTTATTTGATCTTTTGTTTCATTCTCTTTCAAAGGATAAAGATAACAAATAATGAGATGTAAAATAAATATGTTGCTGAAGAGTTGCTGCATATGTTAAAAATAGTGTGTATTGCATAGGTAGGGTGCAATAGAGACTTCTTTTTTCATTTAGCTAATTCAAAGCTAATTCAAATTTCATTTAGCTAAACATTTAGCTAATTTCTGTTCAGTCAAGTAGGTTAATCAATCAAATAATAACTAATTTATTTGATTCATTCTCTATTTAGACACAGGTAATTGTCATGAACTAGGAGTCCTAAAACAGATAATCCCAAAAACACTCCCAAAAATGCCCACTAGTGGGGGACATCACCGTCAAACCCTAGCTAGTAAAAAGAGCAAACACCGTCTTAATAAATAAAAAAAAAATGTATTCATCATAAAAAGTGCTCTTCTCTTCCACAACAGTAAAACTCTACAGGAGCGAAAAATGCAAAAATGAGTTGCCTGTAACACAAAAGGCAATCCAATGCAGAAAACGTGGTCAAAAATGGAATGATAAAGTCAAAAATCGAAAGAATCACAAAAGCACAGAACTATAAAAAGAAACACTCACCATACTCCAACGGCCATGAACTGCCAAGAACTGTGGGACACTAGCCGAATACTAAAGGGTGGCAGTGGTGGTTTCCTGACAGTAATTGGCAGGTGACCCCTCCTCTTGGGGCACCACCCACAAAAAACAAGACAAAACAAAGGCAGCTTATACAGTAACAACCAAACAATACCCCAATGTAAAAAAAATTTATAATTATTATTAAATCTCAGTATTCACAGTATTAACTTAAACAAAACAATCAAACATGAACAAAGAAGACATAAAGGGAAGGTCTGAACACCATTCAGGGGAGGAACCTTGCCTGAAATATAACATTAACTGGTTGAAACTGTAACCTGAGCAGTATTAGTATTGGATGTGTTTTTTTTTATTTTCTGAACCTGCTTATTCTACTGTTGTATTGGGTAATGCAGGGTTGGAATCTATTCTAGGATCACTTTATTCAAAGCCTGAACCAACCTTAGATGAAGAGCTGTTCAACTGCAAGGCATTCTTCAGCAAATGACCACTGTGTGTTAATTTAAAGTTACTCATCAGCACAACAAGAATGTCTTTAGCATATGGGCAGGTAGAGTGGTGCAGTGCTGTTTACTTCAAGCCTGACAACTCATTTCCAGCAACCAACTGATTGTCTGGTCTTCAGAAATTCACAATTTTCTCTCACATTCATGCATGTTAGCTTGACTGGCAAACCAAATCTTTCCGGTGTGATTGTGGGTGTACATGTGTGTGCACACTGAAATTGACTGGTGCTCTAATCAGGATTGACCCCTGCCTTGCACCAAATGTGGTCTCAATTGGCTCTGACATTCCATAGTGCTGAATAGGATTAAATGGTCTTCAGAGTATTATTATGATTATTTACACACTCTTTTGTCACATTCTTTCCTGAATACAATTTAATACACTTTATTATTAAATTTTGCAATTATTAGGATGATTCATAAATATATTATGTATACTAAATTATGAGATGATCACCTGTTTCTCTCCATGACCTTTAGAATTTTCATAGTTTTTATATTATCAGCAGTGGAGACACAAGGATAAGAAAAAAGTTATATATCAAACATTTGTGATGTACTCACATACAACAGTTATTTTTTATTCAGTCTTGATTGATCTGTCCTGTATCTTTTGTAAACAATAAAACATATACCCTGAGGATGAATTCTTCACAGTGTTGAACTTCAGCAATTGCATTTTTTTAAAAAGTGCTAACATAGAGCTATCATCATGACCTCCCTATCAGAACAACAAACATCATGGAACATTATTTAATTAAAGGGTCTGTGGCACATCAACACTTCAGTAAGGTTAATCATTCTTGGTTTTGAAACAAATTTCGCTATCTGGTGATAGGGAACTGTGTAAAAAGAAAATCCAGGTATGAACTTGGGAAGAATAACAAATATGTAGAAAGAGAATACATTGATAAACTGGAAGTTCAGTTGGAAGACACCTGTTTGGATAAAGGTAATATTCATGATATATTTTTCATTTCCATAGGAGGTTGTTTATTTATGTATTTATTAATAGAAAAATGTCAACAATTTTCAAAATTAATTTCCTCACGATACTTTTAAAAAGTAAAAACCTACAAAGTAACTAAACCAGACGGTGTGTCACCCATGTTTTCAACAACTATGCCTATATAAGGGATGTCCTTTGGTTTCAACTTGTAAATCCTGGTTTAAGACTCACTATTTTAGTCTAGCATACCTTAATTAGAGATTTCCATTACATGTTGCAGTCTCTATTTTGTTAGCCATTGGTATAAAAATATAAATAATACAATAATTATGAATCGTCACTAACCCTCTTCTGTTCTGTGTCTCTTCTTGGTATTCTGCTATGTCACTTGGTGCCACTGCTCTACTGACAAGCTATTTTCCAACCCAGGGATCCTGGAATTAACAGATGGAAAGATTCTGTCGTTTAATTAGATGGCCCAGCACAAACCATGCTCTAGAATCAACAACAACAACATTTATTTATATAGAACATTTTCATACAAAAAGTAGCTCAAAGTGCTTTACATAATGAAGAAAATAAAAATAAAAGACAAAATAAGAAATTAAAATAAGACAACATTATTTAACATAGAAAAGGAGTAAGAATTGCTAGGTGGGTAGCCAGTTGTCCATGGTCTGCAGGACTCTGGCTAAGTCTGTCTTTGAAGTTCTCTGTTATAATTGACCAAGGATCCTCCTGATATTTATTTTCTGCAGGGATATAGCTAACTGGAGTTTTTGTTTTCCTCTTATCTGTTGTTAAGTGCCCATTGTTCAATACTTGATTAATGGACATATATTGCTATAATTAGTTTTTAACCATTTTATATACTGTTTGTTTAAACAAAACTGCATGTTTGTTTACTCATTATATAATTAATAATTTGTAAAGTTTGTATTTTCATCTACCTGTGAACTTGTCACATTGCTCTGTGCCTTCACTCAGTGAAGAGCGGTATACAAAAATAAACTGAATAGAACAGAGATCAGCTACCCTCTGTGTTCATTAACATGTCTCTTGTATTCACAAGCCTGAAGAAAAAAAAAGATTTAAGTGCAGTTACTTTGGAAGCAAAGTAACATGATTGAATGACTACTTTTCTATTATAAACTATGGAGGTCAGAAATGTTTGGACAGCATTTTAATGTCTCAAACCTTCAGGTCTCTACTTGGCACATTGCACTGCTACTCATATTGGAGTATGTTAACAGGTCAATGAATAACATGGTCTCTCTGGTCCTAATCATACTCTTTATAGACCTTAATAGGCAAGATTCCAATGAGTGTACTTTCTTAATGACTTTACCTCTACCATCATAATAATCTCTCTTTCTCTATGATAATCTTAAAGTATGATGATTTTAATCTGTCTAGCTCTGATCGACCAGTTGTGGTTGACAAGAAAATGCCACCAAATAAGTTTTTTTTTAGATATTATTGGCACCCCTGAAGACAACCAATACTGTAGAATGTAATAATAAGATAATCACTGAATCCAATAAAGACATCACAGTGATCAAGATTGAGTTTTTAGGTATTAAAAGTTTTCCTTAAATTTTTCTTCTCATGGCAAACAGAATATAGCAAAAAATATATATATTTGTCAGAGAGATGGTGTGGTTCAGCAATGGTACATACTTTAAGATCTAAAGGTTAACTCTTCACTGATATTGAATATCTATATAATATGTGGGTAATTGTCCAATAAACAAAAACAAGTTGTCTGATTGATTGTTGAAAACTGAAACAACATGCATAAGGAAATGTTTAAATCAGTTTTGAGTGTATATGGTTTTGTAAAGTCACTATTTACTTGAAAATAATAAAAGTCTAAAGATAGAAGTATGTGCATATGGATACAACTTTACATGCATGTAAGTATACACTTCATGTATTTTTCTTTAGTGAAGAAAAACAAACTATTTTTAATTGCTTGATACATTCCCAAAATTTCAGTGTAAATGAAAATGAAATAGTAATTCATAAATATGAAAGAACTGTAATATACTATTATTCACTGTTAAGATATGTAGCTCATAGCAATTAGGGGTCACAAGTGATATTTGCACAGGGCAATGGGATTGCCACCATAGTGGTTCGGGACATTTGACAATATTGACGCTTATCATCATTCCAAAGGAGAGAATGGAATACTGCTGGGGCCCGTGGGCAATATATTATTCTAAGAGAGTATTTACTCCAAGGAAACAAAAGTTTTGAGAAACTTAAGCTTGGTGTTGGGAGACAAGGCAGAGCAAGCACGGCTGGCAGTAGAAAGAGAGGCCAGCGTTAGGACAGAAAGAATTGAGAATGATGTCAGGAGTTAAGTTACGTGAGTAGCAACAACAATTTCCCCTTCTTTCTCTGTGGAAAGCTAAATAAGGAAAACTTACTTTTATGCACAATTGTTTCATGCCACAATTCAACCCACTTCTAAATCAAGGTACATCTAAGGAAGCAGAAAATGAGGAACTGACATTTAATTCTATTATTATTTTTAAAACAATCCATTTTTTGAACCTTCCTTTAATTTTGAAAATGGATATAGTGTGGTTGGAAGAATGAAATTCAAGTTGTCTAGTTAATATAAAATTTACAGTTCTGACACACATTACAGAGACATCAAGAATTATAAACCAAAGACATTTAAACATAGTTTTGTCTCCATTAAATACTAATTGCACTTAACAGTCTTCTTTGTGTGAAAGCTATGTTCATGTTTGTAGAGCTAATATATGCGTAAAGGTTAATGGTGCCTAGACAAAGAGCCTCTAGAAGTCACTGTGTCTAAGAGACTACAATAAACCTAGGTTCATATAAAGTGCATAATCCAACACTTTAATTCAGTGTGCTAAAAGGCCCGCTTGTAATCATTATTAAAGATGGTACTTTAGCATTTTTCAGATACTTGCACAATTATGTGTTAGTAATTCTGTAAGGTATTTTACATTTATCCATAGCAAAATAATAAAGTACATTTTTGCTACTGTATGGTAAATGTGGTCATTTATGATTTTTTGTCACAAGTCAGGATGCAGTACAAAGGAGGTTAGTGGAGTAAGCAATATTGCTGCAGTAACACTGGGCTGGGGACTACATTTACATTTAATATTGTGTAATAATCAGGATAGGATTTAAAGGGTATACGTTATTGAACTATTAGGGTTTAGTGACCATAATATAATGAATTTCACAGTGTTTTGACAGAATGTGTGTTCAAAATCTAATTTTAGTAGGGCAAATTTTGAGCCTAAGTAAAGGAAATTGGGATAAGCTATTAAAGTGTGATGACAGTTGAGGAGATGTGCTTAGGTTTAAAAGTGTTGTACGTATACAATTAAAGAGAACTTTTGGATGGTTAAGTAAGAAGAAATTACAAAGGAAAAAAACTACTGTATAAAGCATATAAGACTAGTATCTCCAATGCTAATATGTGAGAGCATGAGAGCAAAGGTTGAAGGGATATTTTGAAAGGCTAAGAGACAATTGGAGAGAAATATTACAGAGAAAGGAAAAGATAACCCAAGGAGATTATTTCAGTATTTAAGTAGTATGTGAACAGTCAAGGAGGAGATGAAAACTAGTAGGAACAGTAAAGGTGAGCAAGAATATGCAGACAGTGAAATAGCAAATGCTTTGAATATATTTTTGAAGAAGTTGATAAACTTCCAAAACTAACAGGAGCTACTATGGAGGTACTCAGTAATTTTGAAATTGTAGCAAGAGAAGTAATGCTTAAATTAAAAAGGCTGAAATTTACAAATCACCAGGACTAAAAAACATTTACCCATATGTGCTTAAGGAATTTAGTGAATACATATATTAACCTTTAGCTCATATTTTTTTAACGTTTCTGCACACTAGGCAAATTCTTAAAGGCTGGAGGCTAACCAATATTATCCCGTTATATAAATTAATGATCAGGCAGATCCAATTAACTATAGGCCAGTAAGCTTAACGTACCTCACAGATAAATTAATGCAAGAAATTACTAAGGAAAAAAATCAAGGTGTACATGTCTATAATAGGTATATTAGCAAATACTCAACATGGATTCAGACTTGTAGCGTCATGTTTTACTAATATGCTGAAATTTTATGAAGAAGCAATAAAAACATGCAATGAGAGAAGTGCATGTATTATTATTTATTTTGATTCTGAGAAGGCTTTTGGTAAGGTGAACCATAAAAGGTTAATAATCAAATGAAAAGAAGTGGAAATTCAAGGCCCAGTGTGTAGGTGGGTAAAAACTTGGCTTAAGCTCAGGATGCAAAGCTACGGTAAGGGGAATATTTTCAGAATTAGGTTATGTTAAAAGTGGTGTCATTCAGGGATCAGAGCTGGAGCCACTGCAATTTTAATACACTGTACATAAAAGATATCTAAAAGAATATTGACAAACTGATTAAATTTGCAAATGATAACAACCTGGATGGAAGGGTAGATAATGTATACTAAGCTAAAATATTTCAGAGAGACCTGGACAGTATAAAGGCTTGGGCAGATTTGTTGCAGATGAAATTTAATGTAAGTAAATGTAAAGAAAGATTTGAATACACAATGAGATGTCTGAAAATTGACGGTACATCTTATGAGAAGGACCTTGGAGTTATAGTGGTGTCATTGTTATCTACATCCAGACAGTGTATAGAAGCAATCAAAAAGGTTGCTATTAGGTTTGATTATATATCATGATGTGTGCAGTACAAGTCAAATGAGGTTATTCTTTATAATGCATTAGTGAGGTCTCACTCAGGAGTTCTGTGTGCAGTATTGGTCCTCATATTACAAAAAAAGACAGAAAAGAGCTAAAGAAAATCTAGGCTGATTTTGGGACTAAGAGGTATGAGCTAGGAGGATAAAGGAAAAGGAAGTAAGAGGTGACAATGAATAAAAGCAATTAATACAGTGGCTCCCAGCTGTAACTTTAAAATAAAGAGCTGCAACTAGAACATGGGAACATGGTTGGAAAATTGTTAAGGATGATTTTGTACTAATGTTAGTAAGTTTTTCTTCACTCAAAGAACTATAGATACATTTAATAAAGTACCAAGTAGTGTGGTGGAGAGTAGGACTTTAGAGACCTTCAGATCTTGACTTATTTAGTATAATCTTTTTGATTAATGAGCTTGCTGTGCAGAATGGCCTATTCTCATTACAATTAGTCTAATGTTCTTCCACATCAATATGCCAAAACAGATTGAAAATCCATTGTTAAGGATGATGTCTAAGCAGATATGGAAATATGGAAATACACTAAAGTTAAGTATTTTCATTTTGCATGTTAAGGTAAGAACCTTCAAAAAATACTCTATAATGTACACTGTTAAAAACTGGCTCACCACAGCTTTAAATATGAGAGATGTATTCTAATAACTATGGGATAATGTAAAAAAAAAACTAATTTTGAGTCCCTTTAGGCGGACTGATTTTTAAGTTCCTATGATAATGCAAGAGCCGTGAAAAATCTGTAATAAGCCAGAAATTATGTAAAAGAGCAATTCTCAAAATAGCGAGTTCTTCTAACTTCTGTACTTTAAAGGTTAGCTTCAAATATCTCTGCCGTTTCATGAGAATTTTTAAAGGGGGTCACTCTGAAACACAAAATGTTAAACACTATTAAAAAGTTCTGAAGCAGAGGTTGTTATCTGTTTTGCATAATGTAGACGATTGAATTATCAAAAAAATAAAAAATACAGATATTGTGACCTCAGGGTTTCATGCCTTTCACAAGGTAAAGAAACCTTTGGTAATGTACTGCATCAATTTACATCTATAGCATAAAATCGATACGTTGCTTTATAAATATGAAATTGATCTGACAACATTGCAGTTACTGCTGTTGGTGCTGTTTTCAAAGACATCTCCAGAAGAAACAGCCTAGTACGAATAAAAAATAAATCTGTTAGAGAGCAAGAGCTGCAAATAAAAGCACTGACTGTAAAAGTCAGCTTGAAATGGACACAGTACAATATGCAGCATTTGTGTAATAGCTAAACAGCCTCTAAACTTTTTACAGCTTAATATTAAAGTGCATGTACATCCTGCAATATTCTATTTCTTAATTAACTTAGAAATATTATAGTAATCAACAGTGTATTCATGCTTTATAAATTGTAAGGAAGGATTTTATAGCCTTTACAGAGAAATGAAAGTGCAAGCAAATAAAATATGACTCATTCATCTGTTCATTACTTTTCAATATGATATTATTCTAATTCCAATAAAGGAGTAAAAGACTATTCCAGAATCATGGCATGAGGTAGGAAACAATCCTGAACACAGCAATAGCCAGTCATACATCAATAGACACTCAACAATGAGCCTAAAGTGTACATCTAAACTGTATAATTGGAGTTAGTTTACATTCCTTACATCTCCAGGTATAATTTCACTCTTTTTTCATAAGCCAAAGATCCAAATATAAACCTTCAAATTTTCACCCCAACCTTCAAAATCTGAACAATTTTATCATTGAGTGTTCAGAACTCCTCCATACTGTCCATGAAAACTAAAACACTGTCTATGATGGTCCTCATTTACTTCTCATATTTTTTAATTTTTTTAGTATTATGTACCTCTTTTACTTTCGGCCTACATTTGGCTCAAATTTCTGACTGCTCACCTTAAAATACAGAGAACATTTGGATGAGACGTATTTTGCTTATTTAATTCACAAGACCACTGGGCCATTGTATCCCAAATCTACAGTCATATAATAAGACTTTTCCTCTTGTTTCTTTACTAACCTTGTTTAAAAAATAATTTCTCCCTTCTGGCAGTCAACTCCATTAATTTTACGTACTATAATTAGGTGCAACTCACCACCTCTGTAAAAGGACTCCCAAAACCAGAAGTTAATTTCTGGCTGTGCAGGAATACTTTGCTTCATTAACATTTTTGCTGTTTTTGTGCAATCTGTAAATATAAAATACAACTATAATGTTAAACATTTGTATATTGA
Source organism: Polypterus senegalus (assembly GCF_016835505.1). Taxonomy (NCBI): domain Eukaryota; kingdom Metazoa; phylum Chordata; class Cladistia; order Polypteriformes; family Polypteridae; genus Polypterus; species Polypterus senegalus. Next base: position 158,967,966 of record NC_053157.1, on the reverse strand, counting down.
TAAAGGCATTACGTTTATTCACAACAGTGCATTTTACTTTATAGATGGCTGAATGGTATTTTGAAGTCATTTTGTTACCTAATTCAAGTAATTTCATTGAACAGGCCTCTGAATGCTGTGATATGTAAAACTGTGATTATTTAATAGGGTTTAATAATCATCTAATTGTTTGCAGCTAGAACTCTGTGAAGTAAAATTCTAAAACCAAATTTATTTTATAAATATTCCTTGGGAAAGAAAAATTAGATACTGCAAGATCATTCAAAAAACCACAAGAAGCTATCAGCTTAACTAGAGAACTGCAAATAACTGCAATATGCATGTGGACTTTCCAGTTAACGTTTATTGTAATAAAGAATTGATCTATATTAAAATGTTAAAACGTTAAACTATTTCATGTTTTTAACTGTCATACAAAAGCAGAGAAAATATAAAAGTAGCTATAAAACAAATTAAATCTCATTATTAAGACATTTAAAAAACTCAAGGCACACCACCATAATAGGAAATTGTTTAATGTCTGGACAGGAAATTCCTCAACAAAATATTGGTAATCTTGCATCTATTATAAATCATTGACTTCCTAAAAACTGTCAGGGTTTTGCCTTGATTATGTAACACAGTGACTGATTTAACTGTACAGTTAGTTATGTAATATATTTTAATACCATTTGGTGCCAGAATTGTTAAAGTCATAATGTCCTTATGTTTTTTGTGCAGTTTTTGAACTAAAGCATTCTAAAATTTACCTGCACTGTCTTACAGGTAAAGTGTTCTAAGTTGGTCATCATCATACTCATAAACTTTTTTGATACATGATTTAATTTGAAGATAATACTATCTCATTATCTTTTTATGACTTGGTATTTGATTTTTTCTCTCTTTTTATGTCAACATTAGAAGATATCATTCTGAAAAATAATCCATCCATCCATTATCCAACCAGCTATATCCTAACACAGGGTCACAAGGGTCTGCTGGAGCAAATCCCAGCCAACACAGGATGCAAGGAAGGAGCTAATCCCCATGCAGGTCGACAGCCCTCCACAGGGCACACACACACACACACCAAGCACAAGTCAGGGACAATTTAGGATTGCCAATGCACCTAACCTGCATGTCTTTGGAGTGTGGGAGGAAACCTATGCAGACAGGCGGAGAACATTCAAACTCCACCCTGGGAGGAACGGGAAGCGAACCCAGGGCTCCTTACTGCGAGGCAACAGTGCTACCACTGTGTAACTGTGTTGCCTGAAACATAATATTAGATGTATTTAAATTCAACTGACTTTATAAATAAAGTTAACTTTTAACTGAAAGTGCTTAAAGTTTTGTTTAGGTTTAGGTGTTATTATTTGAGAATGATTTATCCCTCATTATCTCACTTACAGTATCTCTCTTCCACACTACTTAAGATCTGATATACAATTTAGACTGTTTCCCAGTTTTCAACATTGAGAATAATTTAGTTAATTGATTTTTATAAGGATCTTATTGATCTTATTGTTTGTGTATAACACTCCAGTTAATTTACAACACAGTTATACACATCCTAACTATAGTATGAAGTACAATTCTAAATCTGGAGGACCTCAGACACTGCAGTGGCATCCAGTTTAAATTAGAGCTGATTTTAAATGTAAAATCATGAACATTAAACCTGCCAGGATTGATACAACTATTTAGGAGTCAGAACCTTAAAGCTCCTAAACTATTAAATATCCTGTTGCTTTGATATTAGACTTAATGTAAGCACTTAAACCAAGTATAGAAGCTAGAACAGTGTATTTAGTAGCCTTAATGAACATAAATATTTCATACATAAGACAAATCAGAAATGTCACCTATTGGTTATTGTGACAGATTAGCGCTTTCTCGCACCCTTGTACCCTCAGACCACTCATCAGACACCAGATAAAAAGTCCAAATAATTATTTATTATAATAATGAAGTGCACAAAGCACCCTCCACTCCCAAATATTCAATAATCAAATAAACAATACCAGTCCTCCAAACTCCCAGACACTTAGCCACCCTGTCTCCCAACTCAGCGTGTCCGTCTGGGATTTCCCACAGTCCTTTATAGTCCTTGACCCGGAAGTGTTTGTCCCTCAGTCCGTGTGACTTTCCATCACTTCCGGGTCAGTATATTATTTCTTCCGTTCCCGTGACTTGGAAATACTTCTGGGCTGTACGGAAAATATAAATCCCTGGTCCTCCCTGCAGCGACTCCTGGTGGCCCCCATGGTATCCAGCAGGGCTGTGTATTATGACTCCACTCTCCATGATTCCCTGCTGGCATTCGGGGCACCTCTATGCTGCAAAGAGGGCATATTGGGGTATTGGCCGGAATGAATGGCCGGACATATGTCACATTATATAAAAAGCATCATGTAGCCCTAATCCTGATTATTTTGCCTTACTAATAAAGCCTGAAGTAAAGCATTTATGTGTTATCTTTCATCCAAAGTTGAATTTCAATATTGCTATTTATCTTGGTTACAAATGTAACATTATAACATTTAATAACTATACCTCGTCAGGCCCTTTTGTCACTACAACAGTGAAGTTTACACATACTGTACTTTAGCTGACTAGGTTACTGCAATGAACTTTTAAGGACTGTCAAAGAAAAATATTAAAAGGCTACATTTTGTTCTAACCAAAAAGTAGGCACATAACACCAGTTTTAAGTATGTTTCATTGGTGCCCTATAACTTTTAGGACTGAATTTAAAATACTCTTCATTAAACAAAACAATGAATGATCTTGTAACTTTATATAATTCAGTATACCTGTCTCTTTAGGTCCCAAATTGTTCTTTCGCATCCTCAAGTGATGATCCTTACAACATATCTACATTGAAACATAAAAGCACTGGAGAGTCTGCTTTTTATTTTCACATGTCTGGAAAATTGCACCAACAGTGATTTGTCAAACGAGCACTGTATAATGTTTGAAGAATATGCTGAAAGCACATTTTTTCTGTTTGGCATTTTCATAAGTATTATTGTTTCTTGTTTAAAAATGTTAAATTATAATAATATACATGCAAAAATTAGCTTAGAGCTTGCTTGCACTGATGATTTTAATTTTCAGATTAGTCAGTTGATTCATAATCCTGCATGTATGATAAAATTTGCAGTGCTTAACACAATCAACAGTTTCCAATCCCTTCTCTTTCTGTTCCTCCTTCTCAGTATCCTGCTGTGCCACCATGTACCACTGCCAAAGCTTTCTAGAAATGTATTGTCTTGAATGAAAATATCTCTGCAGTGACATCAACATAATCATGCTTTCTCTGATTTCATGGTCAACAATAACATAAAGAAATACAGAATGTCCTTGAGAAAGTGGTCAGCCTTTTAGCCTGTCAGTAAATCTTTGTATTATTGACCTGTTATAGACCATTGGCATCTGTGCATTCAGGGCACTGTCCCCTTAGATTCTCCTTGCAGATGGCTCTGCTGTGCAAACATTAAATTAGTAGCAAACTTGCTTTAGTTCTTTAGTGTAATGTTAAAATGCAATCAAAATTTTCTAATTCTTAAATAAAAAGCTCTATGTATTTTTTTGCTATAAGAAACACATTTTCTATTAGACTATTTGCAAAATTATTGTGCTTGGTACCCTGGTCGCTTGGGCAGGCTCTTCAACTCATTGCACACTTGGGATCAAAAACAACACAATCTGCACTCAACTGTCTGAGCACCTTGAACCAATCCAAGCCATGATCTTTCTCAAGGCTCTCAAGCAACAACGTACCCAGACCAATGCACTTAAGCAGAGGAGCGGGTCTCATACATACTGCTCTTAAAGTGCCTGACCATCTCTCTTTCTTTCTCTTTCTCCCCCTCTCTCTCTCTCTCTCTCTCTCACTGATTCACTCTGAGACACACACAATCTGCATGGTTTCTCGGGATGGCCCCACTCCTAACAGTGTCTCCCAGGTCCACGGCACCCTACCAAAACTTTCATAACAAAAACACCATTGCTAAAAACCACAGGCTATCAGAAGTCTATTTTCTCAATTCCTTTTCTCCTCATTATTTTCTTGTACTCTGTTGTCATCTGCCCAAATAAATTCAACTGATAGCTGCTCTATCTTAAACACATTTACTTTCCAATCATTTATACAAGTAATTTTCTTTCTACAAAAAGGTTGTTTATAGCTAAACCCACTCCCAGTAGCCTTGTCCTTTTTGATAATGAATCATAAAGCATGGGACCAAACATTCAAGCCGCAGTGGCAGTCACCACCTGCTGTGAAAGCACTTACAGAGAGGTCAGAGGACAATGACACAAAGCGACTGCAAATATACTTCTGTCTGACTTGAAATTAGGGGGTGCAGGTAATTGGAACAGTGTGCTGAACAAGGAATGGAAACAACCTTCTAAGACACGGGAGGACATATCTACATAATGTCATCTATATAATAGTGTGAAAACATATTATGAAATAATTTTAGGAAAGAATAAGTGTTTGTGCAAATTGCATTTGCTGAAATTAGAAGGGATTTTATAACTCATACTAGTGAGGTGATATAAAAAATAATATAAATTGGCTTGCTTGATTGAGACACTTAAGTAAAGATGTTGAATTTTTAAGCAATATTTAGGCCATCATTGTCTTTCTATTTTAAATTGGGTTGTCATTTAAGGATGGCAGAAGAAAAGAAAATCAAACAAAATCCCACGAAAGCAAAGAACTCTTCTTTATTAGACATGCATAATGATAATACACAGCTATGATAGTTCTAAACAGAATGAGCCCAATTTTTCTACTGTGTAATATTGTTGTTGATATTCTTTTCTTAAAGTTGTTCAAGGGAAATTTGACTTCCTACACCTTTCAAAGTTAGTATCCAATGCAAAAAACAAGAAAATAAAGCAGACAAAATCTTTATTTTTTATTCCCCCCCTTACTTGGAAGCCATCATTTTTCCTTTTCTTAAGACACTTTAAACCAGTGTTATTTTTACAATTTTTATTTCCTTATTCTCACAGCCGTGCTTTCTATTCTCTTCTGTTTTTACAGTTTGTGGTGACTGCAGTCATGTTAAACTTACTTTGAATGTTCTATTTGTCTTTGTGACATCATTACTGCATAAGCAAAATCTCTGCTATCTGTTCTTTATTTTGTTAGATTTTTTAAGCTAATTAGGCATTCCTCAGAAACTCTTACTGGAAGTGAGACAAATAAGGGGAATGATTTCTGTGGAGTAGCAGTTGAATAATGCATGGGGGTGTTGCATGCAACAGACACTGAATTAATAGTTATTGTTAAAGCATAATTCTTCACATCACATTCTCATGTTGTCAAGAGCCAGCTAACAGAATAGCACATGCAGTTCATTTCAATGAAAGTTTTACAGATAACTGGAGGAAGTATGAAAAAGGATGGCAAGTGTACTGTCGTTTTGGTTTCTCTGACATACATACTGTGCTGTAAAAAAATTTCAAAATGGGCGGACAAATTCGGTTACTGCACACCAGTGAGTTAATAAGCCCATTAAGTTTCACAATTAATTCTGAAAATAATGACAAAACATTAGGAATTCATCCAGCTCATTAATAAACTTACCAGAACATATGAAATATAACACTATATGATCGAAGAATTGTTAAAAATACAACTAACATTGAAATTGGTAATTTATGTTTACGCAATCTTAAAGGAATATGAGTAGAAATGGAAAAATGTACTGAGAGAGTTGATCCAAAATACCCTGTTCACCCCATAAAGACTACAGTGTGTGTGTAAGCCACAATCTGATGCAGTGTGAGAAACACGTTTTCAGTGGAGTGTCATTAAACAACATGCAACATCACTAAATAAATTCTGTAATTATTTGGCATCTTCTTCTTCTTCTTTCAGCTGCTCCTGTTAGGTATATGGAAAAAAATTTCTTAATATTGCACGTTACTTGATGATACTCCACTGAAAACATGCTTCTTACACTGCATCAGTCTGTGGCTTACAAACACACTGTACAAAGTATGACAATAAATTTAATAAACCGAGGAACATACAGAGTTCTGTATCACATCACCTTTCTATTTAGCCATCATGATCACAAAATAGCTTAAATATAAAGTAGACACTGAGAATTAATGCAATGAGATGGCAAAAAACATACTTTAAACAAATTAAGTATTACTGAAATCACATAGTAAAAAGGTACAAAAAAATACAAAATAATGACAGAACATGGACAGAAACAAACAACATTTGGAAGGCATGGTAATGGATGATCCCTGGGAAAGACAAAAGCCTTCTTATTCTTCCAGTTCATTACAAAACTATACTACCCATCAACATCAGCAATACCCTGGATTGGAATCAGCTACACATGTGGCTAAAGAATCAATATTCTTGCCTTCTGGTAAAATGAAACTGAGGCAGAATTTTTCAGATAGGTACCCTTCAGTTCTTTCAGCTCTCATAAGACAATTGAGCCTGTCATTCTTAGGATGGGCTGAAGTCCATTATTTACACAACCGTAGATCAGTAGTGTTTTGAAAGTTAATAAGACAATATTGCAGTTTGATGCATTACAGATTGCTTCAAGACACACACCATGCCTCCCAACTCACTTCCAGTGACGCCATTACACATATGGTTTCAAGTACCTCAAGGATAGACTTCATTATATTTAGTTAAACTGAATAAAATTAAGAACTGGGCCGATATTTTAAACATTACCATGAAAAACACAATTTATACAAAAATATCCCAATGATAAGAAATGGTTAATCCTTCCCTTTCAGCAGCTGTTTCATCATCAAATCAGAACACTGATACAGTTACTAATATTTAGATTTTTTCCTACCACAAAAACTGCATACAAAAATTGCACTGTATTGTGAAGACGGCCCCAGTGGGTGTAAATTACATACACATTTGTTCACTAGATAAAACAATCCTTATGTAGACTGCCTGATGACAACCTGGCTATTATGTAGTGTCATAGTTCATAACCAGACAGGACTTTGCTATATCCAAAATTGCTACATACTGTACATGAGAAAGTGATGACTGTTATTGGTTTTTCCTGAGATGCTTTTGAAAGAAACAGCAGTTAACACAATGACATTAAATGCAACTACCAGCTTCAGCTGACACACACAATCTGAACACCCTGTTACACCCACAACAGGGTCCTTTTGTATGTCACAATAACCCATGATGTATGTGTCAGCTAACTGCTACACAGTATGATTCATCTACCAATAAAGGTGTGGTAATGTTTTTGAAAAGACAGCCCCATGTTCAAAAATAAATAAAAAGAGACAATTCAAAACCACATACTGGGACTCTATATACAGTATATCACTAGGGCACTGTCTTTTAGTTATTTTTATTCATATAATACATTTCCTCTCTTCTTGGTCTATTTATGTTGTACACTGTTTTAATGTCTCATTTTTTTGATTGTTGTTCACCTTCAAAACCTTGCTTAACATATATATCTCTCCTCAACTATTTCTCTCATGTATCTTAATGCTTTTCTGTCTCTTTTTACTTTTTTTTTTTGCAGAGCTGCTAAATTATACTATCTGCTAAATCTCCGTTTGGACCATTCTTAAAAGTAAAAGTGCAACATTGTATTTTTGTTAATTTTAATTATGTCAGTGGATAAAAGTGGTAAACATTTTCAACTACTTTATTAATTGATCATTACTGAGGTTCAGAAAATGGGATAGGTAATGGGCTGCATATTTTAATTGGTCTTCATATTCATCCTCTCTTTATAATTTAATTAATTTCTATTCTTAGGCAAAACATTTACACTTGAGAGCATTGTCATGGCAGATATGGGCAAGGACCTGTGAATAAAAGGGTTGGGTGAGTTTAGGGGTAGAAGGCAGGTGTTGAGTGAGGTGTTGAGTGAGTAAAAGTGGAAGTGGGTCACTGTTAAATTATCAGGAGATATTCTTGTACTTTGTTGACTGTTCAGCAATACTATGGAAACTACTTAATATTAAAGGTCCTACCTCCTAGACCCTGCAACCTTGATTAAAATCCCAAGACCAATCATTGTGTGTGTGTGGATTTTGCATGACTTACCAGTATGGTTTCGATCAAGTACTCAGCTCATTAATCCATATGCACAAATATGTGCATGACAGATCACCTGGTAATTTCAACTGTCCACATTTCAATGTGAGTATACATATATCAGAAGGGGGCCCTGCAATGGACTGGTACGTTATTCAGCATTGTTTTCTGCTTTTAGCCTAGACATACCAGGATATCCTCTGGCCTCTTGAAAATCTAAATTGAACTGAATAAGCTTCAGAATGTTATAAATATTCACATTAATAAACCATTTATGCAATTTATATGACTAAATGGTATTTGCTGGTGTCCCACCTATGTCTACTTCCCCATTTTATTGCTGCTGAATGTGGCTTCACTTCCTTGCCCTTCTCAATTAAATGCAAAGCACACAAATCATTTGATTAAAGAATAGATGGATGAATTATTGTAAAATTAAATGTTGAAATTTTATTGGAATAAAACTAGAATGCTAAAAGATCAGTCAGTCAGTCAGTCATTATCCAACCCACTATATCCTAACACAGGGTCACAGGGGTCTGTTGGAGCCAATCCCAGCCAACACAGGGTGCAAGACAGGAACAAATCCCGGGCAGGGCGCAAGCCCACCACAGGCTAAAATAACAATGCAAAAATATTTTTATTTTAATTATCCACCTCTATGATTCCCATACCCCGGAAACTAAAGATATGGCCTCAGAAAATGGATAAATGGACATATGGATATGTACTGTATTCGGAATGTTTGCCTTTCATGGTCTGTCATCTCCATCTGCATCCTACAAATGGTGCAGCAAAGACTGTTTTTCCTAAAAGTCTTTGGGATTAGAACACTAGTGAACTTCTACTGCTGCACCACTGAAAGTATCTTGGCCAGATGCATAACAGTGTGGTTCGGTAACCTGACTTGTCAGAATTTCAAAATCCCCCAAAGGAGGAGTCACTGAGGCCGACGTTTCGCAGCTTTATACCAACTATCAACAACCTAATCTTACATGCTCTGCTCTGTGTATTGTACCCACCTGCTGGTATATGTGTACTGTAGGTTACATGTGTAGTATCTTCCAATTTTTGTTTCCCAGCTGTTTAACACTATCTACAGCTCTGTACAGTTTTTTTTGCATTTACTGCTCCTATTTACTGCATTATTTACCTTCTGTTATGCTTATTTATTTAGTGTGTTTATTACATTATTATTTTATTTTATTAAATTATTTTATATCATCTTATTGTCTTATTGCCTGTATATTCCCTACCCCCAAGTACCCTCCTCCCCACGCAACTGTGGCTATGCTCTCACACAATAAAGATCCCTATTCCTAATCTCTGATCAAATATGGGTGAGGGAAGAATGGCTTCTCCAGGTGGTGGTAAATCTTATATGTGTACTAGATACACTAAAAGTGCACTAAGCAGGGGCCCATGTAAACAAGAGAGGAAGAGAATTGAAACCTGGTTTACAGTATGTATATCTCAGGATGCTAGATTTCACATGATCTCAACAGATGCCAGAGATGCCAGACCTTCTTCTTATACAGCAGGTAAGGGTTGGTGTTAGTGCTGAATGCCTCTTGGTCAGTAAACTACACCACCTGATTCAAGGTCAGAACAAGTATGACTGAAATGTAAAGAATGACAGGAGGCTAGCTATTTGCCTCTTATTAGACTTTAGTACACCATCAGCCTTTATGAGGCAGATCCCTAAAGTGGACAAAAGGTACATTTCCTACAAGGGCTGCAAAAGGTTAAGTAATGCAGTGATTTCATGGGCCACAAGAGTGTACTGTATCCGTGATTCTGGGGCTAATATGGCAGTGATCCTGGAAGCGGGTTTAAAAGCGCATTGAAGTCAGAGGCAGGAGTTGAGTTGAGGCAAATGTTTAATGGCAAGAGGGAGAGAGAAACGATGATCAAGAATGACATAAGTGATAAATAAAGGAAGGGTGTATTTTGAAGGTATGGGCTTGATAGGTACCTGAGTAATACACCCCACCCATAGACCCACATAGGAAGGTTCAGACAGGCAGATAAATTTTGGTATCCCATATGTGATTTCACACTTTGTGTTTTGGCTTGACTTTGCTCTATTTCTAGAGGGTGTTTATAAGAGTTCCCTCTTATCACAATATGAGTATTCTTCATTTACATGACTTAAAATAATTGTTCTTAATTACTGTCTTAACCACTTCACTTGTAATCTGAAGAAGGGGCATGAGTTGCCTCAAAAGCTTGTAATCTTTTTAGTTAGCCAATAAAAGGTGTCATTTTGCTCACTCCATTCATAATGGTTAACACGGTACAACACCCTAGTACTAAATGAAAAATCACTACACAGCAATCCCACAAAACAGAAATGGGGTCTATGACGTTCTAATCCAGGTCAATTGTGGTTGTAGCAGTATTAGGTGTGGGACAGAGGTAGACAGAGAACTCATATTAACACGGATTATGTTACATTTAATTACATGGACCATCAAATAAAAGTGGCTCTGTACTACTGCTGTAAATCTGTACTCCTCAGTGCTATCACGATGATCATGTTTTCCTTATGATTATAGCTAATATCTCTATTCTCTTGTTAAAAACAAAAGCTATTGGAATTTTGAGTTTAATCCAATTTTTCTACCTTAGAATGTTTTGAAAAAAAATTACTTGCCATAAGCACCATATCATACCTATCATAAGTATGTTCTTAACCAGAATTTCATGTGCATTGGGTTTTTTTTATTTTCTCATATCAGTTTATATTTATCTTCATTGGCGTTTATAAACAGATTATTAACATTCCTTTTATGTATAGTGAAGGAGTAATCCCTCTGAACCAGAAAAGAGGAAAAATGTCCCTGGACACTAATTGACAGAAACAGGGGGCACATTATATTGAACAAGACAGTAATATTGGAGACATGTTGATCTTCTCCTAAATTTTAAAACTAACATGCAAGTACCTAGCTTTGTATAATTTGAGTCTTTTTCCAGGAATATAAGTAAAAACATTATAAAAACAATGATATTTTGTCATTCACATAAAAGCAAAGGTGACTTTTAGTCAGCTGAATAACAGAACACCCTGCCACATTTGCCTTTTGTTAAAGAGACAAAGTAATCAAATGAAAACTATAAATACCATACCATAATATTTTCTAAATCTGTTTATTTCTGAGCAGGCTAGTGTGGGGGCTGAAGCCTATCGCATGAAGCATAAGGTGCTAAGATGGAACAATTCGCTGGAGCAGATGCCAGTCCATTGCAGGGGAAAACACCAGGCCTCATGTATAAATGGTGTGGACGCACAAAAATGTTGCTTACTCCCGTTTCCACACTCAAATCGGCATGTATAAAACCTAAACTTGGTGTAAAGCCACGCATGTTTTCACGGTAGCTCAAACCCTGACGTACATAAGTTCTCTGCTCGGTTTCGCAGACTGGCGGCACCCAACATAAAAGCAGTGCTTTTGTTCCAGTGTGGTTTCCCTTTCATTTTTAGATCCAAATCCCTGGCTTTGTCATATACACTGAAATTAACTGCATATTATTTATTAGTTTAAGGCATCTGATTGTAATTAACCGGTAACAATATAATGGTCCATGGAATATCCAAACTATTAAAAATACCATAGCTGCTTTAGCATTGTTACTCTCACTGCACCTTCTTCTTCTTCTTTCAGCTGCTCCCATTAGGGGTTGCCACAGCGGATCATCTTTTTCCATTTTACTCTAACTGCACCACTTGGAGTATTTATATCATTGTATCTGAGTGTGGAATCACAGCTGTACAGTAGCTGATTGGAAAGAGAATTATTGGTATACAGCATCTAGCACACGCTGCCTCAGCCATGCTGCCTATTTGAACTCTTCTCATGCAACAAACGCTTCAGAGCCTTTCCTGTATGGACCTCGCGGTTCAGAAACAGTTTCATCCCAAGAACTATAAACGCACTCAATCAGTCCATCAACTGCTCCTTGTAGAATTGTTTGTGCTTATTAGTACAATCACCTCACTGTAAACTTGTGATACAGTTATAATATTGCACAACCTGAACCACTTTATAAAGCACGTATTTACATATGATGACGATATCATTTTTAAGATGAAATGCAGCAAAATATGTTTATTATATTATACAAATAAAACTTTAACTTCATTTAAATAATCTATACTGTTAATAATTAAACATGTGAGGACACAGTGCCGCAACGCTAGCAAGGAGCTGGCGCTCCATTCACGGATTGTTCCTGCCTCCGGCTGTATTTTTATAAGATAAATAAATGGATAGATAGATAGATAGATAGATAGATAGATAGATAGATAGATAGATAGATAGATAGATAGATAGATAGATAGATAGATAGATTAATTAAACATGTACTACGAAGATATTTCAGTGTTCCAGAAATGTTTAGAAGAATCTGCGTTCTCAGCTTACAGATCGCTTAACATCTATTACAGAGCTGATTGTACGGCAATTGGGTATTTGGAGAAAGAAAAGGAAGGATGGGAATTTGGGGTCAGTACGTTTGAAAGAGACAGTACTGCTACAATAAATTATTTAATTGAAGCATTTGACGTGCTACTTTAGTTATGATGGGATTTGAGAAACTAGTAAATTAAGCTATTTTACGTTTTTCCTTGCCTCCACTTGGTATTCGCTGAAATTCTTCTATTTCTCCCTGTGCTTTTTCATTGCCTTTTCACAGACTGCTGAGCTTAAGGGCTATTTGTATTGATTTGCATATTCAAAGAGGTGTAATTCTGGGAGGAGTTTGGGGAGTGGCAGCAGGCGCATGCAGGTGTGTTACTTTTCACTCTGACCGGGATTTATGGAGTGGAAGAACATGGAAGTTGGCGAACGCACAGATGTATGCATCTGGATTTTTTTGTGTGTACAAACATTTCCACTTTTGTCCGTACGCCATGTTTTAGTGTGAATTTTATGCACGGCTTTATGCATGAGGCCCCAGGATTGTGAGAGGAAACCCAGTGTAGACACAGGGAGAACATTTAAACTGCAAACAGTGACAATCGGAGATATGAACCCTCGTTGCCTTACTGCGAGGCAGCAGCACATCCACAGCACCACCGGGCCTCCCTAAAATGTGTTTATATACTTTTTTGGTATTTTTATTTTTTGCACATTTTGTGTGATGTTCAGTATCACATTTGTGTTTACTGTATGTTGCATTTCCTTTACCTCACTTATGCTTTAGGAATGGGAGCATTATCAGTTAATACCACATTATCATTGTTGTTTTGAACTGTAATAACACTCAAAGAATCAATATCGGTCACAGAATATAGAGATCTGCTTTGAAATTGGAAGATATTGCATATTAACCCAGAAATCCAGTGCACAGTTCAAGACTCATACTCATACAGTTAGGTGAATACGATTCAGACTTAACCCTGGATGGATTAAGAAGGTCTAAAAATATACTCTATGAATGGATTATTCTAACTCAAACGTGTTTCCTGTATTTATCTTTATTTAGTATTTTACACAGATATTATTTGTATTATTTGTACACAATATTATATATGCCCCGTTGTTCATTCTAAATTTTTGTGAAGTACTATCAGCATGGGAAAGGTGCTATATAAATAAAATTTATTATTATTATTATTATTATTATTATTATGATGATGAAAATTGGACAGTGATCCCATAACGGTAGAAAATGCATAGATTTCTCAAACTAAAGAAAAAATTGCAAGTTGGTGTGGGTATAATCAAGATTAACTTTAAAAAATTTTGACAGATGTTGATAAAACAGCTTGAATGATGTTAAATATTATAAATTGAAAATGCACATGTGGGAAATATTCTTGACCTTAGATCTCGTATTAATGAAAACACAAAATGATGAGTGATCATTTCATGCATTCTTTACATTGCATACATTGCATACTCTGAAGGATTTCAAAAACATTCATCTTTATCTTTACCAGGAAACCATACTTCAGACTTCCTTTTAAAATATTTAATTTCCTAAAACAGAATCATTGGTCTTTTTTATGTAGCAAAACAATAATATTAATGAATGAGGGCTATGGAAAGAAGGTTGAAATGTCATTTCTAATCTTATTTTTTCACAGTGTGCATCCACTAATATTGTTGTTTATTTTCTAGACTCATGCTGCGGCAGCTCCTTTTTTTAAAAGAACGTACTCCTCTTACAATAAATTGTGAGTTTTATAAACTTTTGTGGTTAACTAGAGTAAAATTTTATTTCTTTGCTGCACCTCTATTAAATTGAACCTATTAATCAGAACAGATTAACAGATACAAACTGCAGTAGTTAAATTTAAATATATTATATAATATAAATTTAGATAGATAGATACTTTATTAACACCCAAGGGGAAACATACTCCAGCAGCAGCATACTGATAAAAACAATATTAATTAAATAAAAATGCAGTGCAAGTTAAAAAATGTTAGGTGGAGAGTGCAAAGACAGGTATAACAGTCAATAACATTGTATAATAATGTTAACATTTACTCCCCGGGGTGGAATTGAAAGTGTGGGGGAGGAATGATCTCCTCAGTCTGTCAGTGAAGCAGGACAGTGACAGCAGTCTGTCGCTGAAGCTGCTCCTCTGTCTGTAGATGATACTGTTCAGTGGATGCAGTGGATTCTCCATAATTGACAGGGGCTTGCTCAGTGCTTGTCGCTCCGCCGCAGATGTCAAACTGTCCAGCTCCGTGCCTACAATAGAGCCTGCCTTCCTCACCAGTTTGTCCAGGCATCCCTCATCTTTTTGCTGCCTCCCCAGCACACCACCGCATAGAAGAGGGCACTCGCCACAACCGTCTGATAGAACATCTGCAGCATCTTATTGCAGATGTTGAAGGCCGCCAGCCTTTTAAAGAAGTATAGTCAGCTCTGTCTTTTCTTTCACAGAGCATCAGTTTTGGCAGTCCAATCCAATTTCTCATCCAGCTTCACTCCCAGGTATTTATAGGTCTGCACTCTCTGCACATAATCACCTTTGATGGTCAAGGGGTCCGTGAGGTGCCTGGGTCTCCTAAAATCCACCGTCAGCTCCTTGGTTTTGCTGGTGTTCAGTTGTAGGTGGTTTGAGTCGCACCATTTAACAAATTCAGCGAACTTTTGCACGTGGCAGGACTCCGAGTTGTATTGGAAGTCCAATGTATATAGGATGAACAGGACTGGAGAAAGCATAGTCCCCTGAAGCGCTCCTGTGCTGCTGACCACAATGTCAGACCTGCAGTTCCTGAGATGCACATGTTGAGGTCTGTCTGTAAGTCAGTTCCATGCCACCAGGTATGAATCTACTCCCATCTGTGTCAACTTGTCCCTAAGGAGCAGAGGTTGGATGGTGTTGAAGGCTCTAGAGAAATCCAGAAACATAATTCTTACTGCACCAGTGCCTCTGTCCAAGTGGGAGAGGGATCGGCGTAACATGCAGATGATGGCATCCTCCGGTCCCACTTTCTGATGGTATGCAAACCGCAGTAGGTCGATGTGGTATAGCGGGTCCACAGCCCTTTCAGCAAGGGCCAGTTTTGAAATAAATAATCACCTGGCTCGTGGCTTAGTGAGGGGGCGTGGTGGTTGTAGCAGATATCGGTGCGATCTGCAGTGTGGGCGTTTCTCACCTAGTGCACAGGTGAGGGACTGCACTCATCCGCGAATGTTCCTGAGACTGCTAATGTGCTGCAGTTGCTATGGCCCCTCTCAATATATAGAAGCGCGAGTCGGCTAAGGGGGAGAATAGAGTAAAAAAAGAACAAGGAAGAGAGAGAAAGACGGAGGTGGCTGGAGAGAGCAGGAAAGAGAGCGAGAGAGAGACGGTGCGAGTGGGCAAATGAGTGAACGAACGCTCGTAGGCAGCTGTTAGGAAGCCTGGGTGTTAGGCCGACATCTAGCTGTAGTAGTAGTGGTCACTCCTGCTGAGTGAGCATGTAGCGGGAGTGACCAGTGAAGGGCGACTGGCCGCAGAAGACCGGAAAGGCAGCGAGAGTCGGGAGGCTTGGTGGTGGATTCCCCAGCGTGTGCGTCCTGGCCGTTGGGTGAGAACCAAGTCGGGCCTGGGATGAGTGCGTGACCGAAGGCAGGGATCGGGAGGCCTCCAGACCTGTGTGAGATGAACAAAAGGAGAGCTGCTGAGAGAGCATCTCGTTCCCCCATAGGATTGTATGTACATACAATTAATCCGTTCCAGACTGTATGAACTGTATGTAAATACATTTTTTTTTAAAGATTAAGCACAAATATAGTTAATTACACTATAGAATGCACAATGTAATAGTAAACTAATGTAAAAACATTGAATAACACTGACACAAAAAACCCAGGCTCCCTGCTCAGCTGCATACGCAGGCTCGCTCTCTCTCAGCAACAGGCGCCCTCGCTCTCTCTCTCAGCAGCACACACACTCTCGCTCTCTCTCTCAGCACCACAGGCTCTCTCTCCCTCTCTGTAACATTGCAGCAGTTCGCGCTATAGCCTTGCAAGCCGATCGCTGTATAAACACCTTATTTTAATGAGTTTTAAGCAAGTGGGAAGAAACATTTGAACAAATCCAAACTTTATTTAAAAACCAACCACAAGCAACCAAGAAAATAACATTACAGGAGTTCGCGCTATAGCCTTGCAACTGATCGCTGTATAAACACTTTTTTTAATGAGTTTTAAGCACGGGGGAAAAAAAATGAACATTTGAAAAAAGTGAAAAGTAACACCGCAACAATTCACACTACGAACTGAAAAATAAACATTTGAAAAATCCGTAATACAAAAACTAACCATAAATCACCAAGAAAACTAACCTTGCATGAGTCGAGTTCTGGCATGAAGTGAGGAGGAACTGGGTGGAGAGGAGGTTACAGTTTTGAGGGAGAGTCTGGCTCCGCGATGGAGGGATGTTTTCCTTCAGGTGTTTTCTCTCGTGTGATTTCTTGGGTTTCTGGCGTTTTTAGCTGTTTAGCTGGTGGGAGCGAAAGCCTCATGCAGCCATTCCAAAAACAAAGTCCTTGTGACCTAACCCTTCGTGTTTGCCCTCCACATCACTGGCAGTCTGGCTTTGTTTACACTGTGCTGCTTGAAAGCACAAGGGTTCTCAAATTGGTAAATGAGTAAACTGGTAAACAGTTTTTCCACTTCTTCCAGCACTTGAGGTCTTGGCGTGGTTAACGCTGTAACTCCTTTTGCAACATCAGCTGCTTTAATAGATTCTTTCTGCTTTAGAATAGTCAAAATCGTAGGTTTTGACTTCTTGTTCTCGGCGGCAAGATCAGTAACACGAATGCCACGCTCAATACTTTTCAATAATTTCTTCCTTTACTTTGATTTCAATTTTCTGCAAAACTTTCTTCTCACCACTCTTCACTTGCTTAGAAGCCATGGCTAACTGCAAAAGTACACAAAATACTGTAGATCACAAAGAGATTACAGATAAAGCACGCACGTCTGACTGAGAACAATGAACAGGGAGTGGCTCAACACGTGCTTAAATACAGTAATCGGCGTGTACGAACAGGAAGGGAAATGAAATAGAGCACAAAGAGTTCACAGGGAAAGCATGCATGCATGTGCAAGCATGCACATCTGACCTAGAACAATGCAACATGTGCGGAAATCATCAGCGCGCACAAACCGAAAAGGAAACTGGCTTATTCGATTACCAAGTGTGTGGTCGTGAACCGAGGCAAAAGTCGTAAGTGTGGTCATAAACCGAGTTGTGCGTGTACCGAGACTTTCGTGAACCGAGGTTCCACTATATATATATACATATACACACATACATTACATATACATATACATTACACTGTGGTCTGAGCACACACCAGAATAAGTAAAAAGGAAGAAATTTTAGAAAGAAAACAAGCTTCTTACTTGCTACTCACAGTCAGAGTGAGGCATTATGTAAGTGTAATTTTAATATTAATATAAATAATATTTACATTTTTAATGTTATTAGTATAAAATGCATTTAGAATAATTACTAAATAATTACAAATTCTATATTCATATAAGTCAGTCAGTCAGTCATTATCCAACCCGCTATATCCTAACTACAGGGTCACGGGGGTCTGCTGGAGCCAACCCCAGCCAACACAGGGCGCAAAGCAGGAAACAAACCCTGGGCAGGTATTCATATAAGTTAGTTCAGAAAATAAACTAAGGAATAAGTTATGGTTATTTGAAAAAATAACTGACATAAAAGAATTTCAGATAAAAATTACTATAAACTTTAGACTGCATTAAAAGACTAAAGATATATTTTACCTTTCAAGACAAGTCGAGACACATTACAAAATAAATACATTAAAATAAAACATATGCTTGCTTTACATTTAATTAAAAACAGTTAAAGATAATTGCAAATAAGAAATAAAATAAGCAGGGAAATTGATATGGCAGGGAAAAGACAAGTTTGAAGAAGTACACTTAAACTTGTGTCTAAGGAGCAAAATGGTATCCAGAGACTGCATATGAAGGTGGGATTCCAGAACTGAGGTGCAGTGATTGATGAAAGACTGTTCACCACAGAGGTACTGTAAGTTAGAATGGAGGAATGTCAAGCAAACAAGATGAAGAGGAGCAAGTGAGCAAGATGACACGTACGTTGGGGAGCAGATCATGAAGGGCCTTACAGGTATAGCAGCGAACCTTATGACAATTAGATTTCTAACTGGAATCCAACTAAGTTTATATAGAAGAGAAGTGTTGTGCTACATAAACCTAAAGATAGATTTTTGAACCAGCTGTAGCTTGTATTTAAGTTTTTCCAGGGATGTAGAACAAAAGACGAGTACTGTATACCAGACTGCCCTTGTGGGGATAAGTGCATGTGTTAGTGATTGACACTCAAAAATGAAGAATTGTTGTGTTATAGAGGTGATAAACGAAAACAAGTGAAATGAAATTAATATTGGATTCAAATGACAAAGCCATGTCAAAAATAATACCAAAGACTCTAAATTAACTGCATATACAGTATAAAAAATGCTAAGGTCTGTTCATCTGTCCATCTGTCATGTGACTGATAGATAACTACTGGGGCTAGAACCCATCCATCCATCCATTATCCAACCTGCTATATCCTAACTACAGGTTCACGGGGGTCTGCTAGAGCCAATCCTAGCCAACACTGGGTGCAAGGCAGGAAACAAACCCCGTGCAGGGCACCAGCCCACCGCAGGGGACTAGAACCCTATGATCCAATATGCCCTGAATAGCAAACCATTTGAATTGGCAACAAACTCAGAAAACCGACCTTGCCTTGTGAGGTTCTTATGGCAAAGTGATAAGCAAACAAAGTGACATGATGGAATGGAAAAGAAGACCAACGACACCTGCAGAGCATTAAGTAAATTACAGAGGCTGTTGATGTATCAAATAATGACATGATTAAGATGAAAGAAAAAGAACAGCAACTGATGAATCAACAAATATGAGGTAGCAGCAACTACATAAAAGTGAACTTGGATTGTGTCCTTCTTACGGCATACTGATCAAGAAGGTGACATGGTAGAAAGAGAAAGAAGAGCAGCAACATCTTTTGAGCATGAAGAAAACTGCAGAAGCCGATTACATAATAGGGAGAATGACAGCTGCAGGTTCCGCTGACCATTAAACACACATGGTGCGACAACCTGCTGGTATTCTAAAACTACTGGGGCTCAAACCTTGATCTTGGTCTTACTCAAATGCTTATGACGTGTAAAGTATTTGAAAGTCAAAAAAGTTCATGAAAGCCTTGGTAAAGTAAAGTGATTGACAAAGTGACACGGCAGAGCATATATCGTCGCCAACTGTTGAAAAAGAAGAACAGCGGCATCTGCTGGGTATCAGGCATATCACAGAAAGTGCTTAATACAGGATACAGAATACAAGGTCAAGAACAAGGGAGATATACAGTACATGCTGACGACTACTTTGGAAAGTTACATTATCAATGTAATCACTGAGAAGCTGCATTTTTTCATGGTGAAAACAAAACAATGTCTTGCCAAAATGGAAAAATTCTGCTTACTCTATATCAGCCAACTTTATTTGAAGACCTGAAAATTGCTACTATTATGCATCATAAAACGTTTAATATCACAGAGGAAACTAAGTAAATAAGAAGAAGACAAAGATTCAGAAGAGTTCGTTGAAATACCAAGCTTAATGTAATCAGCATAGCAATAAACATGGACACTGTTTAATCGAACCAAGACTGAGAAAGTAAGTAAATAAAAGACACGCCATGTGTCAAGAAGGTAATGAGCAATTAGTCAGCTGTGACTAAAACCATTAATAACCAATCCTTGCAGTGCTTAAAGAAGAGAAATAATACAAAAGTACTGTGTGAAAAATCATGTCAAATTACATACTAAGATCTAGTGCAATAATCTAGAAATAACACAAAAGTACTTTGTGAAAAATCATGCCAAATTGTGTACTAAAATCTACTGCAATAATCTATATATATAAAAGTCAATGTGTGTATGTATGTTTCAGCATCACGTCCGAACAACTGGAGTGATTTTCATGAAACTTGGTACACATATTTCTCAGTGGTCGACTAAAAATAATGTAGGGTCAAATCAGTCCAAACCCACCCACTTCTGGGTAGGGTGGGGGGTGATCTTACGGTCTTGTATGCATGTTATCATACAGTTGACACTCGGAATGACCAACAGAGGGGGAACTGGAGGTGACTGCCAGCATTCTTTATGTTTGAGCACCACCGCACCCCTGTTGCTTTTGAAATTAAATAGAGTTGGCTGGGTTGGCATTGCAACTATTTTTGGGACTCGCTCTGTCTGTAACTCGAACAGCCATATATATACGTTATATATAAATGTCTATGCATGGAAGTATGTGTGTCTGTTCGGCCTGGAAGTGAGACGTAGAGTCAGGGTAAGTGTTCCAGCTCCGAGAATAAGGAAGTGAGGCCAGCACACCAGCTAAACAAAACCTCCTAAGAAAGTCAGCTGCTTAGCTGCTAATACACAAATGATGCAAGCACATCGGCAACACGAATTCTCCTACAGGGAGATGCCCAGAGTAATTCTCACTATTTTAATACTTTCTAGGATCCCGTGCTTTTAACAGCACAGGCTTACACAGTTAGTATATATAGAGATAAATAAAAAATCTATCTCTATATATAAACGTCAACGTGTGTATATATGTATATATATTGTCACACACATGTGCATGGGAGGCAGCTAAAGGGCTTGAGTAAGGACAGTTCTGAGACATACCAGGATGTGGCAGAGTGCACTGACTCTTCTTCTCCCTTGTCTGCAGACCATTCACGGGAGATTCCACCTGGTCCTCTTGACGTCACTCCCGGGGCCGATCCAATGGAAGGAGACCTTGCCGGCTCCAGCCCCTATGATGTCATGTCCGGTCTCACATTAATGATAGAAGACCTACATGAGACCGACCCCGTTGACTTCACTTCCTGTCTTCCCCTTTAAAAGCCTCCACCTTTTTCCTATTACATCAGTTCTGTATTGGACTCGGTTTTGTGTACAGCAGTGCTATCATTTAAAAGACGATATGCAGCCAGGATACCAAATTATACGGGTGGCTGCCCCAAACCTTGCTATGTCTCATTGTGAGTTTTGTGACAATATATATGTTCCTGAAAAACTTCCAAACGGCTGGAGCGATTTTGATGACATTTGGCATACATACGCTTAAGGACCCTGGAAAACAAGATTGGCCACTTTACAGCTTTTACAAACCCCCCAAACGGCTGCTGCAATTTTGAAATGCCTGCAAGGAAACGTAAGGCTTTTGGCCAAGTGCAACCTAATGCTAAAAAGATGAAAGAACTGCGAAGACAAGAAACTCACAAGGAGCGGAGTAGCCGGCTTGCGACAATGCGACACAGAGCTCTAACTTCAAGAACTTCAGAGACAGCACAACAGCGTGAGGGACGACTTCAGGAGATGAGGGAAAGAGCTACTACATCTAGAGCTTCAGAAACTGAACAACAAAGTGACATTCGCCTTACACATAAGAGGGAGAGAGCCAGAATGACCAGGGTTGCTGAACATTTTAGCTTGTTGTTGGAAGTATTTCTCTATGACGGACGCATACGGACTACTGACAACATACAAGTCTTACCATCGGGAAAATGGACATAGCTTGTAGTTACTGTCAAGCCAAAAAGTTTAAGTCAGTCTTCTGGAATGTGCTGCAAAAATGGGAAAGTGAAACTATCCCAATTGGAATCACCCAAAGATTAACTTTTGTCTTACACATTACAAGATACATCGAAGTCAAAGCATTTCTTTAATTATATCAGAAGGTACAACTCATGTTTCCAAATGACATCTTTTGGTGCCACGTCAATAGTTGAATGGCCAGGCTTTCCATCGACTTTCACTGTGCAAGTTCAGATTTACCACATGGCGGGATCATTGCTACCCCTCCCTGATCAAGCCCCAAAATTCCTACAACTGTATTTTATTGAAGATGAACAACTGGAAGCCGATCAACGATGCAACTACATCCCGGTAGCAAGTCATCAGATTGTGTTGAACCTACAAAGGATGTTTCATGAACACAATAATCTTATTAAGACGTTTAAAACAGTATTGGAATGTATGCCAATGGATGAATATAAAGTAGTCATTAGAGCAGACCAAAGACCCGCAGGTGAACACGAACGACACTTCAATGCACCTCAAGCATACAAAGTTGTGGTACTTATATCAGACAACGAATTTCATCAATGTGATATTTTAATCCAACGACGAGCTGATTCATTGCAGTGCATTTCAGAAATACATCGATCTTATGATGCTCTACAGTACCCAGTGATATTCTCCCGAGGTGAAGATGGATATCATTTTAACCTAAGGCATGTCAACCCACCAACAGGTGAAATGACCAATAAGAAAGTTTCAAGATGTTGAACAGAACCATGTATTAAACTGTAGGCAATTATTCCATCAGTTCATCGTTGATATGTATGCAAAAATTGAGAGTTAGCATCTTCTTTTTATTAATTTAAATCAGATTAAACTAAGAGTTGAAGAATATATTCACCTGAGAGATGCTGTGGCAAATGATAGTAATGTTGAAGATGTTGGAACTTTGGTCATACTACCAGCGACATTCACAGGTAGTCCCAGACACATGCATGAATATACTCAAGATGCTATGACATACGTGAGAATATACAGGAGACCGGACTTATTCATCACCTTCACGTGCAATCCGGCTTGGACAGAGATAAAAGAAATGCTGACAAACGGTCAAATACCCAGTGACTGCCACGACTTAATTGTGAGAGTGTTCAGACAGAAACAACTAAAATTAATTAACATTATAACAAAGGCTCATGTGTTTGGAGCTCCAAGATGCTGGATGTAAACAATTGGATATCAAAAGCACAGACTGTCACACAATTTAATCTGGTTGGATGAAAAAACCCAGCCCACACAAATTGATGGAATTGTATCTGCTGAGCTCCCTAACCCAAGAGAAGATCCCGATCTTTTCAGAGTGGTGACGAAAAATATAATCCATGGACCATGTGGAAATTTAAACCCCAACTCGCCATGTATGAAGGAAGGAAAGTGCAGCAAGAAATACATTAATCCATCCTCGATCGCGGGGGTTGCGTTTCAGAACCCCCCGCGATAGATGAAAATCCACGAAGTAGAAACCATATGTTTGTATGGTTATTTTTATATATTTTAAGCCCTTATAAACTCTTCCATACTGTTAACATTATTAGTGCCCTCTAGACATGAAATAACACCCTTTAGCCAAAAGTTTAAACTGTGCTCCATGACAAGACAGAGATGACAGTTCTTTCTCACAATTAAAAGAATGCAAACATATCTTCCTCTTCAAAGAATGCGTGTCAGGATCAGAGAATGTCAGAGAGAGAGAGCGACAGAAAAGCAAACAATCAAAAAATCCGTGCTTTTGGGCTTTTAAGTATAAAGCGGCATTTTTTAGAGGAGCGTCCGTATCTTCTAAGCAAACAGCCTTTGTGCAAACAGCCCCTCTGCTCACACCCCCTCCGTCAGGCGCAGAGAATGTCAGAGAAGGTGAAAGAGAGAGAAAAGCAAACAATCGAGCACCGCACGGGAAGCATATCTTATAGCATTGAGGAGTTTTAGTTAATATGTAATACATGCTCTGATTGGGTAGATTCTAAGTCATCCGCCAATAGCGTCCCTAGTATGAAATCAACTGGGCAAACAAACTGAGGAAGCATGTACCAGGGCAAACAAACTGAGGAAGCATGTACCATAAATTAAAAGACCCATTGTCTGCAGAAATCCGCGAACCAGTGAAAAATCTGTGATATATATTTAGATATGCTTACATTTAAAATCCGCGATAGAGTGAATCCGCGAAAGTCGAAGCGTGATATAGCAAGGGATTACTGTACTCAGGAGAATTAATTAAAGAAACACAAACTGGTGATGATGGTTATCCTTGATATAGACGACGGGCTCCAGAATATGGAGGGTTCACAATGAAACTGAAGACACATAAATAGAAATTGACAACAGATGGGTTGTGCCATTTTCACACCTGCTTTCCAAAATGATCCAGGCACATATTAACGTTGAGTATTGCAACAGTGTAAAATCAATAAAGTATGTTTGCAAATACGTAAACAAAGGTAGTGATATGGCTGGTTTGGCATAACCAATAAGAGAACAAACAATGAAGTGATGCAGTATCAGTTGGGAAGATACATTAGCAGCAACAAAGCAGTTTGGTGGATCCTAGGATTTCCAATTCATGAAAGACACCCTATGGTTGTTCACCTCAGCGTTCATTTAGAAAATCGCCAGAGAGCTTATTTCACAAAGGAGAGTGCCCCTAGAGTAGTTGATCAGCCACCAAACACGACTTTGACAGCATTCTTTCAGTTATGTCAACAATATCCTTTTGCAAGAACATTGCTTTATCCTGAATTTCCTTGATACTATAAGTGAAATTCCTCAAAGAAAGTTTTCTGTAGAAGAAAAGTTGGACAGCCCGTCCTTGGACATGATGCAGTTGCAAGTGACGCCTTGGGTCGAGAGTACACAATTCACCCCAATAACGCCAAATGCTTTTTCCTTAGAATGCTTCTTCACACAGTTTGATGACCATCATCTTTCTTAACACTAAAAACAATAAACGGCGAGGTGTGCCAAACATACAGAGAGGCCTGTCAGAAGCTCAGTTTGCTTGAAGGAGACCAACACTGGGATAGTACATTGAGAGAAGCACAATTAATCTCCTTCCAAGACCAAATCAGAAACCTATTTGCTATAATACTGACTACATGCAGCCCATCAAATCCAAACACTTTATGGGAGAAGTATAAGGAAGCAATGAGTGAGGATATACTTGCCAAAGCCCGGGCAAAAACCCAACATTAGAAATTACTTTTTGTCTTGAGATTTTCAATAAGGCATTGGTGAAGTTGGGCCTGCAAGCACCAGTACGAGAGAGAAAAACTTCAACATTGAAGAGATGCGTGCATATGTGGCAGAGAAAAAAACACTTTTAAATCAAGATCAGAGGAAAGGACACCAAACTATAATGCATCACATCACGAGACAACAAGGCGGGATCATTTTTCTTGATGCTCCGGGGGGCACAGGAAAAAACATTCTTGACTAATCTAATTCTGACCGACAATCGGGCTCAGGGGGAAGTTGCTCTTGCCATCACCTCTTCAGGCATTGCAGCTACCCTTATGGAAGGAGGAAGGACAGCCCACTCTGCGCTAAAGTTGCCACTAGACATCGCCAGGCAACAAAATCCTTCCTGCAACATAAGTAAGACAAGTGGACAGGTGCAGGTTCTTAAAGCATGTAAATTAATCGTCTGGGTTGAATGCACCATGGCCCACAAGAAAGCCCTTAAGGCCCTTGACATGACCCTCAAAGATATAAGAGGAAATAACAAACTTATGGGAGGAGCTCTGGTGCTTCTCTGTGGAGACTTTTGGCAAACTGCCAGTCATTCCAAAATCAACACTGGCTGATGAAATACATGCCTGTTTAAAGTATTCACTTTTGTGGAAAATATGAGAATACTATTGGGGGACAAAATTGCTCAACTTTTCTCAAACAGACTTCTGGAAATTGGAGAGCGTGGACTATCAGTTGAATCATCTGGCAACATAAAATTTCCCCCTGATTTTTGAAAACTGGTATCGTCTATCTCAGAACTAATACAGTAGATGCAGTATACCATAATATTTCAAAAAACTTTACTGATATAAACTGGCTATGTGAGAGAGCTATTCTTGCTTCTACAAATGACAATGTCCATGAAATAAACAATCGAATACTTGCTATGATACTGGGCGCTGTTCAATCAATCAATCAATCAACATTTATTTATATAGCAAATTTTTATACAAAAAAATGTAGCTCAAAGTGCTTTACAAAATGAAGAATAGAAAAATAGAAGACACAATAAAAAATAAACATAAGTCAACATTAATTAACATAGAATAAGTAAGGTCCGATGGCCAGGGTGGACAGAAAAAACCAATAAACTCCAAAGGCTGGAGAAAAAAAATAAAATCTGTAGGGATTCCAGACCAAGAGACCGCCCAGTCCCCTCTGGGCAATCTACCTAACATAAATCAAACAGTCCTCTTTGTATTTAGGGTTTTCATGGAAGGACTTGATGATGATGGTCACGTAGACTTCTGGCTTTCAGTCCATCAATGTTGGTGCATCATGATGCTTTGAGCAGGTGGTGGTGGCGCAGACTGTTACTGAATACATATCTTCTGATACTGTTGTGGATACTGATGAAGCAGTCAATTTCCCACCAGAGTTTCTATATTCCCTCAGTCCAGCTGGATTGCCACCTCATCGTCTTACACTTAAAGTTGGATGTCCTATTATACTGTATTATTATGAAACCTCGACCCACCAAAACTATACAACGGGACAAGGCTGTGTGTAAAGAGAATGTTGCCCAATGTGATAGAAACTACCATCTTATCAGGAAAGGAAAAAGCCAAAACATTTCATTCCACGAATAAGTCTTATTCCGACGGATCTCCCATTTAGTTTTAAGAGACTACAACTCCCAGTTAGACTTGTGTTTTCCATCATGATCAACAAGTCACAGGGGCAGTCTATTCGGTACTGCAGAGTTGATTTAAGATCATCATGTTTTTCACATGGCCAACTTTATGTTGCAAGTTCAAGGGTAGGTTCCCCGAAAAATTTGTTTATTTTTGCACCTGGAAAGGAAATTAGGAATGTAGTTTACAAACAAGTATTAAAATAATATGTTACCTGAATTAATTTCTCTTTCTCTCATTCTCTCTCAATATTATTTTTTAATCCGGGAATGATTTTACTCTACTTTTTTAATTACATCTTCCTCTTTTATGACACTCATAACCATTATGATTTTTTTCATGTTGATTAATTTTATAATTTTAGTTAACTTTTCCAGAGTTCAAAAGAAAGATGCACAAAAATGGGTCTTACAATGTAAGAAAGATATGAAATGAAGTATACTCTCTTCCACAACGTTTTGATTTGAAAAGACCGGGCATCACCAGGTACTCTGCTAGTAATTCTATAAAGTTACAGAATCTGGTGCACAAATCACACATGGGAAAACAGATTAGACTGGAAAGTTACAAAATATTTATTATTGCCAAAAATGTTATGTTATGAGTTTGTATCTTTGTGAATTTTACCAAAATATTATTTTTTCCAGGACTTTTTCTTTTTACTTTACTTTTTGAAACCTGTAAAACTCACTTTTTTTTCAGTTTCTAATTTTATTTTGATTTGGGTTTAGATATTTTATTTATTCAATATGTTCTGGAAAATATTTTGTTTTTGTTTTCAGCAGGGACCATCATTTTGAACGGCTGCTGCTATAACGTAGGTACCTGTTGTTAGGGGGCATATCCCAGAACTCAAGTGGCAGAACATCGTGGAGCAAAACTATTTAAATCAGTGCCACGTCTCCCTCTTTGCCAAAGTTTATGAATGCACTCTCTACACAAATCAATCACTTTCTAGCTTTTCTGAAACTTGGGTAATCTTTATATTATCAACAACATATGTTGATTTATGTGCTGGATTTTTGTTCCTGGTCAAGATCTTAACTTACCCTTGTGGCCTGCTAGTTTTTTCATTTCGTGCCAGGACATTTGGAAGCAATAACACATGATAAAACTTTGGCAAGAAAATAGATTGATGGTCACTAAAACAATTGTGATTAGTAATGGCACTTTCATAACATGATATTGGTAGCAAGTTTAGAACAAACTGAAGCTATACAAGAGAAAAGGGAACAATTTATAACAGCCGTGAAAGGAAGAATAAAGAAAGGTAAACAACCATTGACACAAAAAATGGGAAAGGAAGTTAGATTAAAAATCTGACTAATTAACTGTATGAATCTGCTCAGATATTAACAAAATCATTAAGAAGAGAAAAATCTGAGAAGAAAGTTTTGATATGGTGTAGGAATACTCCTCCTAGTTGGAACTGGAATGGAACAGAGGTTTTTGTGAATTGCACCAATACTATTAAAACAGAAATTTCTATAGAAATAAAAATGACTAGACTGTAAAAGACTACAAAATGTGTTAAACGTTGAAAAAAAAAATTGGAATCTGACATCATTTCTTTAAATTTAACTAGTTGGTGTACCTGGCATTACCCAGGAACCAACTAAATTTTAGAACAAATATAGCTTGGGATCTTCCCCTTTACTAACAGAGAATCTGTGCAAAACTTGGAGAACAGAGGCTTAATGGTGTAGATTTGCATACTGGACAAACAAAAGTAGTAGCACCTGGTGCTGCCTTGGTGGAAGGGGGGTTGGGGGTACTAAATAATTTTCAACAAACAATAGCCTATACTGATTCCCTGTACAAATGGGGTTATCATTGTTGGTTGAGGCAGGTTTAATGGTGTGGATTTGCATTACAAACTTACACACACATAAATATACATTTAACTTTGTATGTTGTATGGTGGTCGGCATAAACCTCGGTTTCCACAATTAGTTTTAACTTAACTTTGAAATGACTGCCCTAACAACAAACAGCAAATCTTTAACAACCTTGCCTGCCCTGTTTATAAAAGTTGATTTTAGACCAATTTGTGTCCCCAAATTGTTCTCAACTGTAAATAGAAATAGTAATACTGAAATAGAATCTAAATCTGTGAAGTCATTTGTCCAAATATGGAAATGCAGAATTCATGAGACACTCCATTACTCTACTCTAAATAGACTTCTCATACTTACAAAACCCTTATCACCAAGGTTACAATGGTATTTTCAAAAGCAGAATGTAAGTTAAAGAAAGCAAATTTAAAACGTACCGTATAAGCCAGCTAAAAATCCATCCAGCCATCCAGTATCCAACCTGCAATATCCTAACTACAGGGTCACAGGGGTCTGCTGGAGCCAATCCCAGCCAACACAGGGCACAAGGCAGGAAACAAACCCCGGGCAGGGCGCCAGCCACCACAGGGCACACACACACACACACACCAAGCACACACCAGGAACCGTTTAGAATGTGCCTAACCTGCATGTCTTTGGACTGCGGGAGGAAACCGGAGAACCCTGAGGAAACCCATGCAGACACAAGGAGAACATGCAAACTCCACGCAGGGAGGACCCAGGAAGCGAACTCGGGTCTCATAACTGCGAGGCAGCAACACCACCATGCCACCCCAGCTAAGAATACCTTTTCCATTTTGCATCTTAGAATATATACCGTAAAAAATAAATGTGAAACACTGGTAAGTAGTTATATACATGCTATGAATTAAAGCATAGCTCACAAAATAAACATATTACTTTCTATTTATTGTTGATAGCAGAATACCCGCGCTTCGCAGCGGAGAAGTAGTGTTTTAAAGAAGGTACGAAAAAGAAAAGGAAAAATTTTAAAAATAACGTAACATGATTGTTAATGTAATTGTTTTGTCATTGATATGACATCTATCTATCTATCTATCTATGTTGTTCTCATATCTATCTATATATATATATATATATATCTATCTATCTATCTATCTATCTATATATATATCTCTATCTATCTATATATATATACCTCTATCTATCTATCTATCTATCTATCTATCTATCTATCTATATATATATATATATATATATATATATATATAGCAAAATACCAGCTTGCAGCAGAGAAGTAGTGTGTTAAAGAAGGAAAGAGAAAGAAAAGGAAACATTTTGAAAATAATGTAACATGATTGTCAAAGTAATTGTTTTGTGTATTTGGTGGCAGCGTCACAAAGTTGTTTTCGTAGCTGCATCAGAAAATGTACCACGACGTCTGACACGCCTCCTTTTTACTGTTTTCTCACAGCTTGGATTGCTGCTGTCATATATATATATATACACACACACATACACACATACATACATATATATATAATATACATATATATATATACACATACATATCTTCATATCTACATATCTATATACATATCTACACACACAAATTATATATATGTGTGTATGTATGTATGTATGTATGTGTGTGTGTGTGTGTGTGTGTGTGTGTGTGTATATATATATAATCTAGATAGGGGTGTGTGTGTATATATATATATATATATATATATACACATACATACATATATATACACATACATATACTTGTGTGTATGTTTGTATGTGTCTATATGTGTGTGTATAGCTTTGGTCACTGAGTGCAAGGGAAAAATAATGAAATATAGTCTATAAGTTATTAAACAGTAAAACATTAACGTTTTAAGAAGTACAGGTACATTGAGCACTACTGGAGTGGTTGCGGGTAAACTACATTTTAAAGACTGTGTAACAAAACAGGTAAGTAACTAACAGCAGCTAAAATGTATATGGATCATCTCTCGGTAGTAGATCCCTTTTGAAAGGCGCTACACGACGGCTGTGGTATAGAAATTACATTTTCTATGTGAAGCGTTCAAATTTGTGCCTCTGGTAATGTGCCTTACCGGCAATTAAAGAAAATTATTTTTGTGTCCTCTGCCGTGTTAAGAGAGAAAGGCTTTGGTTTGGGATAAAAGGAAAAAAGGTGTAAAGAAAGGAAAGTTGCCTTTTTCTTTTATATAGTATAGAGAGATGTGTTCGCTGGCGTTATGATCGCCTTTTGGGACAGTCGCGTGGGTCTTGTGTAGACTGGTGAGACGTCCCGCCATTAATCGGCTGTGATGGCACTGTGAGTCCTCCACTCGTATGCGTGTGTTCATAATCCGAGCTGAGGACCTGATAATCGTATACGTGCAAAAGAAAGTGTGAATCGCCTTAATATTATTTTGCCGTGGTGTAGAAAAGGGGTCCCGTGTTTGCACTTGTCTGGGCTATAGCTCAGGGGGCGGATGAAAAAAATTTAAAGTGCTCACTTTGACTTAAGGCAGAAGCGCAGTCAGCGTCTCAAAGGCCGGCACAGCTATGCACGCGCTGGCTGCTCGACTTTTGCTGGGCAGGAGACCCCTTTGTACACACGTTCATGATATCAAAAGTCTCAGCGCTCTTTGGAGGTAATTCATATATTATATATATAGCAAAATACCCGCCTGCAGCGGAGAAGTAGTGTGTTAAAGAAGTAATGAAAAAGAAAAGGAAACATTTTAATAATAACGTAACATGATTGACATTGTCATGAGTGTTGCTATCATATATATTCCTGCCTAAATAAGTCACCTCGCCGCTCTTACTTTTTACCGTTCATTTAATCATGGCTAGTGGCGGAAAAATTATAAAATGGAAGGAGGATGGCTTTACCAAAACAATTATTGATGGCGAATCGATTATTCATAAAGCTTGAATTGGTGATCTGTTTTTCTGTGTTAACCTCATATTTTTCATACTTCTTCTCAAACTAAGGTGGTGCGAGGGTAAAATGAATCGGGATGCGCTGATCAATGTAATCGGTGTACCAGGAAATCATGCATTGACAAAAGCTCCCTTTGCTTGTAATGCAAAGTGTGATTAAATGCATTATTTTTCACGCGTTATGGAGCACATGCATGAAGCTTCTCAGCTGTGCTTGTGCTAAGAAAAGGAAAGATTTTAAAAATAGCGTAACACGATTGTCAATGTGACCTTTTGTAAGTAGTGCCTGGAGGATTCAGTGTGTTGAAACTCTAGAGACAGAGTGTGTATTAACTTGAGGTAAATGGGAGGGGAGATGATGACGTGACTCCCCCACCCGCCTTAACTGTCAATCCCCCACAAACACAGTCTCTCGGAATTTGCATAAGCACACCCCTTCACCTACAATTTTAACTTAGTTACAAAGTGATCAAAACTCGTTTATATCCTGCGTCCTCTCATTAAACTTGTATCCCGCATTATCTGTGGGCATGTGAAACGCCAGCGGTAGCCTGTCTATGAACTTAATTTAAAGTTTAGGTTTACACCTTGCTTTCTTTCCGAGGTAGCAGCACTCATGAATATGGTAGTATATGCCACTCGCTCGCTTCTTATTGTTTCGCTGCCTTCTCAATTATATAATGCATGTTTTCTTAAGCGCTTTTTGTAGGTCTTCCTGGTTTTCTACGTACTGCGTTGACAGTCAGTTCACGTGATTACGTGGGAGGCGTGATGATGTCACACGAAACTCCGCCCCCTACGTCTTTGCAGCTCTACTCCATTACAGTTAATGGAGAAAAATACCTTCCAGTTATGACCATTAGGCGTAGAATTTCGAAATGAAACCTGTCCAACTTTTGTAAGTAAGCTGTAAGGAATGAGCCTGCCAAATTTCAGCCTTCTACCTACACGGGGAGTTGGAGAATTAGTGATGAGTGAGTGAGTGAGTGAGTGAGTGAGTGAGTGAGTGAGTGAGTGAGTGAGTGAGGGCTTTGCCTTTTATTAGTATAGATAACTCTTAATATTTTATGCTTAACTTCGTTACACAATTAATAAAATGGATATTGAGAGGGAGGGAGGTTTGGAGCATGCACTGATATTATACAATTGCAATAATATTGCATCTTTTATTACAACCTGCTAATTAATTGAGTAGTTAACTTGGAAATTCACATCATCTTAAAGTTTATGTCAAGTGGACTAGATGCAGAGTTGTGCTGATTACCATAGAAAAACTTTTTTCACATTGCTGGCTTCTGAAAATCTTTTTTCAAATACCATATTAAGGTAATTAATGATTAGCTTTACTGTCTCACTTTTCATTGGTTTTGTGGTGTATGTTTTGATTGCATTGTTTCCTTGAGTCCAAATTACTTTTTTCCATGTGCTGTGGTCCCACTTTTGATTGTCAGTTGTATTTAGAAAAAATGAAATATATGCCTATTTTAGCATGTATACCATCTCATATAACTTCAATACCTCATATATGATTAATACATTACATAAAGAACTGATCTGAGAGATGTCTGTATCTAGTGGCATGTATACAGCAAAGCTGAAAGGGACATACTGTACATTGCTGCACAACAAGACCATCAACACATATAGCTTTTTCAGCAGCTGGATAAGTGAAGTTTCTGACTTTTAGTTCATCTTGATTAGAATGACTGGTAATAATCTCACTGTCTCCAGCTCATATCTCACCTCAAACTGTCTTGGGAAAGATAAGAGATTTAAGTAGGAGCGACACCCTGAATGACTTTCTCAAAGAGAGACAAATGATGGGGTGGCCTGGAATCACTCTGTGAATGAGTAAATGTAACCAGCAGCATGACTATAACGAAGCTGAGAGGAATATTCACTTTTAGACAACAAACCCGTCAGCTGCAGGCAGTTTTTTCAGCAGCAGTCTGAGTGGAGTTTCTCTTTTTAGCTCAGCTAGATGAGAATGTCAGCTTCTAATCCCAACATCCAGAGTTCACCCCTGCTGTCTCATTGAACAACTCCTCAGCAGAGACATAGATAAAAATGTGAGAGACCATCAAAAGAGATTATACACCATTTTTTCTCAATATTTTCCAGTTAAATTTTTCTGCTAACCTTTTTCACAAATATCAAATATCTTGTATTTATATCTTGTATTTATAGTATGAAGTCTGAACAGTGACCTCACATCTACAGAGTGTTTGTTTAAAATCCTGGGCTCAGTTGTTTCCTGTGTAGAAGTCGCTTCATTTCTTCATAGGCTTTCCTCCCCTAATTTAAAAAATAAAATTTTAATTTATTTGAAACTCTGAAGTTGCCTAATAGGAATGCATTTGTGTGTGTGAGTATACCATGTCTTGTTTAAGGCTGGCCGTCACCCTTGAACCCAGTGTGGTCAAAATAGACAATGGCTCCCTGTGACGTTAAAATAGATAAAGACTGAGAAGTAGATGAATGGTTGGATGGATGTCAAACATCTAAGAAGACAAAGAGAGTTGGTAATCAGTGTAGGTGAGGGACATCTTGCCTATTGAGTTTGCAAGACATCTTGATGTTTATATGTGATTCTTTTGTTCCAGGTCAGCCTACATTTCCAATTCTCCAGTGCAATGAGCTACTTAAAAGAGCAGGTTCAGTTATGGGACACACTCTGGATGTGTTTGAGGTAGTAGTGGAGGAAATAATGAAGAAAAAACTGAGTGCCATTATAAATTATGCTGCACATCCTCTCTCTGACACACTAACACTGAGTACTTTCAGCCAACAAATTATTCAGCATTAGTGTATCAACAAACTGGAGCGCCTTGATACCAATAGCAATACACCTGAATAAGGCTTCACTGTGACTGTGACTGCCAAGTCAGATGTTTTCAAATTTTTCTTCCTTTTTAGTCATTCTAGAGTGTGTGCAGACCGTATTCTGTATGTATGTGTTTGTATATATATATTTATATATATATATATATTACTATATAATGCTTTAAATTGGGTTTATTTTAAAACCTACATATATATATATATATATATATATATATATATATATATATATATATATATGCTTGGTATCATTCATTTCAGAATTTATCAGACTTTAATGTGATGCTGTTAGATTTTCAGATTCTTATTCCGTTTTTAAACTATAAACTAAAATATCGAGACAGTCGTGGTTTTAAATATCAACAAAGTTGTAGTTTTTATTTTTGGTCAAGTAAACTTTCTTTCACAGGAACAAACTGTTAAAAAAAGTTATATATTCATAACACAAATGTTTGTATTTAGGAGATTTAGCTAGCTGAAGGTCGAGTTATGCCGCAACTGGGGGTTGGGTGCTGAAGGTGCTAGGCCGGCTTGCTGTTTTGTTGACCATTAGAACATTACAACAATCTAGATGATAACAGGCCATTCAGCTCAGCAAAGCTCATTGTTCCTATCCACTTAATTATTCTACAATAACACCAATTCTAATTTTGACAGCCCCAAAATGCCTAATGTCCACCACACTAGTCAGTAGCATATTCCATGTGTCTATGGTTCTCTGTCTAAAGAAAAACTTCCCAATGTTTTTGCAAAATTTACCTTTAACAAGTTTCCAACAGTATGCCTGTGTTCTTGATGAACTCATTTTAAAATAACAGTCTCAATCCACTATACTAATCCTCTTCATAATTTTAAACACTTCAGTCATGTCTCCTTTTAATCTACCTTTGCTTAAGCTGAAAAGGTTTAACTCTTTTAATCTTCTCCCATAATTAATTTCCTGTAGCCCTGGAATCAGCCTAGTTGCTCTTCTCTGGTCTTTTTCTAGCTCTACTATGTCCTTTTTGTAGCCTGGAGACCAAAACTGCACACGGTACTCCAGATGAGGCCTTACCAATGCATTATAAATGTTAAGCAGCACCATTTTATATGTAAGCATATCTAAATATATAACACAGATTTTTCGCTGCTTCGCAGGTTTCTCCGGAAAATGGGTCTTTTTACTTCTGGTATATGCTTCCTCAGTTGGTTTGCCCAGTTGATTTCATACAAGGGATGCTATTGGTGGATGACTGAGAAGCTACCCAAGCAGAGCACACAGTTAAGTTCCTGTGTGCTAATTGGCTCAGCAACAGAGCACTGAATTCAATTCCGCTGTGTTAACCAGGAAGTCTCGCCTTGCTCATTCAGAATCAACGTGTTTCGCTGTGTAAAGAGTTAACTTTTGTGCTCTTTTGTGTTTATCTTTGTGCATAGTCACGCCCTTTGTTATGGATCCAAAGCGATCTGCTCCTGCTGCTGTTTCAGGGGCCGTGCCCAAGCACCAATGGAAGATGCTAATGATTGCTGAAAAGGTAAACGTTTTGGATATGTTGAAAGAAGGGAACAGCTACACCGCTGCAGTATGCCATTACGGCATCAATGAGTCCACCATTCTTTTTATTTAAAAAGTAGGAAAAGAATATAAGATCTAGGCCGCAGTGTCCGTTAACCAGGGCACAAAATGAGTTGTAAGTGGATTTGGATTAATAAAGTATCTATCTATCTATCTATCTATCTATCTATCTATCTATCTATCTATCTATCTATCTATCTATCTATCTATCTATCTATCTATCTATCTATCTATCTATCTAATAAGGTGGTTGTCTGGATGGAATCTGTTTTAGGGATTTGGATTGAAGACTGCCGGAAGAAGAACAACGGCGGTGCTACACAATCGCCTGAAGAAGCTCCTTTAGAAAAGCTGTAACGCTCTCCTTTGTTGTGCAGTAAAATTAAGCTCATCGCTATCGGACAAGTTGTTGTGTCATTGTTGGTGAGTAACCATAATTAAGTACTTATTACATGTACATAGTTTAGTGTCACTGTACAAACATTTTACTGTATACAATTTTTCTTGCATTGTACGTATTTATTGCTGGTGGCCTGTCTATTGTAATGTCTATGACATTTGTGATATCGGAGACGCTTGATATCTTTAAAATAATATTTAGGTTTTACTGTATATAAACAGTGTTTACATACATAATTTCAATGAATCTTACCTAATATTTAAGAGAATACAAAGGGTTTATGCTGTATAACTGTGCGGGAAATGTTTATAATAGTGTGGAAGAGTTTATAAGGGCTTAAAACATATAAACATAACCATATGAACATATGGTTTTTACTTCGTGGATTTTCACCTTTTGCGGGGGATTCTGGAACACAACCCCCGCGATCGAGGAGGGATTACTGTAAATGATTTTCTTAGCATTGGATTGGCACCTGCTATTGTTGAGAGTTAGGCTCTATATTAATTACCAAATTGCTCTAGTAGAATGTACATATATACACACACACATACACACATATATGTCTCTGTATTATATAAAAAAATCTGGGGACGAGACAAAATTTTTTTAGAGAGAGACAAGATGTGACTTTCTCAAAGAGACACTTTCACATCCCGTGAGACGAGACTTTTTTGGCAAGAGATTTAACCACGTCCAGGGCTGGAAATGAAATGACAAAGAGTAGATGACAAAGTAGAATGTCGTAAAGAATTCAAAAACGTTGGAGCGATACACATGCAGATCAGGTTAGAGATAATGGAAGCACGAAAATTATAAAGTCTCAAAAAAATGATAGTAAAGATCGCATTAGCGCAAACAAACGGAAATTATTACTCGGTGAAATAACAGAACAGCGAAAACAGATCAAATATATTGTTCGGATTTAAACTTTAAGTTGGAGAATTGTAGATCGTCTAATTCATGTTGCCATCAGAGAAAAGTAGTGTTTCTTCTCAAAGAAGAGGTGTATCTGTGAGAAATCCACACAGAGGTACTGTATATATAATATGGTGCAGCTACTAGCCAATGTAGAAAGCCACAATGACAGCATTAGAAAGCATACAGTATATGTATAAGTCTAGAAACCCATAATTAGTTTTAAACAGTGAATAAGTAATATGTAATATATTACATATGTAATATATTTAAAATTACAAACTTTTAAAAACTTTTGAATACTAAATATGGTCAGCTGCAAGTTAATAACACTGTTTGTTTTTTGTTCTTACCAGATATCCTTCATCTCTTTTTATGACTGACCTTTACTGCATTTATACAAGAGTGGATATGTTGCAAAGTAACACAAAGTGCCATCGGATCAATAGTTCTGTAAAAGCAAGAGTTGTTCATTATACATTCAGTTATCATTAATGCTTACATTTATAGGGTACTATGCCTTTGTGGTATTTCATGAGAAGATACCAGCATCTAATATTATGCTGCATACTGTTGTGAATGCTTTATGAGTTCACTATACTGCATTGGTATTTTAGAAAAGACCTCAGGCTCCTTAACACAGCTAGTTCTGAAGTAGAAACTGTGCATTTTGTTCTTAATATTGAAAGAAAACATTTTATATGAAGCAATTTGGGTACACATCTGTTAAAGATAAGCCATGCTTTGGATGTACATCTGTTAAAGCACTTTTTTTTCTTCTCTTCTCTTTCACTTGCTACAGCTTGTATCAAAAAGTGTATATTTATATTCTGAAAGCATCTTTGATTCCTCTTCACTTGCAATATTGTCACGTCTTTTCTAAAAGACCTTGTGATAATGCATATTATGAAAAGCAGGACATAAAAGAGATGAAATAATGAAGCCATATCATATGTATATAATATACACATGGTCTCAAATACATCAGACATTTCAGAAGATTGAAACTGCCTTGTTATTGTTTTCTGCACTGAACTGGTGTACGTCTGACTGGCTTGGGTTTAAGAATGCTGGGTAATATAATTGGTAAGGAATTTAATTAATCAATCACTGACTGATTGGTTGGCTATATTATTTGTCCTGTGTGTCTCTATTCTTGTTTTTTATGTATCTGCTGCTGTATACATCTAAGTTTCCCCTTGGTATTAATAAAGTGTATCTAATCAAATCTAATCTAATCTAATCTAAAATGGTCCTTTTGCAACTAATTCAGAGTAACAGATAGAGAGCCAGAGTCTATTCCAGCAGCAGCAGCCCAAACAGATACAAACCCTACAGGTGATATCATTCCTTCACTAAATAAACTCAAGTAATGTCAGACAAAAGCAACCTGCACTAGTGGCACTAGTAGGGTGAAGAAGTGGGCCACATTAGTTTTAAGGCTAATATATCTTACACAGAATCTTTTTACCAGGCTTGCAAGCACATATTCACATTAAGTCAATGCTAGAGAACCTCATTATGCCATTTAATTAAAATGATGATGAGATTACAAACACCTTGCCTTTATAATGAAAAATGAGTCCCACTTCTTTTACAAGTTAGTCTTTATCTCATTGGTAGCACCCTGAGGCAAGAAAGAAAGGATGATCCTCCAAAGTATATTAAAAATATTACATATAGTAACACGCACCAGTTTAATGACTTAAATCTATTCAGTTGGAAACAATATAATCTATCCAAGTATACTTTGCAATTAAAATTTATTTTACCAATATTTAAGGTAATTGCTGAAGGAACTAGAATATTTTGCTAACTTGATGTCATTAAATGTTTTCGTTTTTTTGAGGATGTAACACTATGGCACTGCTACCTCATGAACCCCGCACCTGGGTGTTGTCTGTGTGGAGTCTGCTCGTTCTCATATTTGTGTGAGGTTTGTTCCTGCTGACCTCAATATTCAGACCTGTGGTAAATTTCTCTAAGTGGAACTGCCCTTTTAGTGAAGAGGAGAATGTTATAAACCTGGGGAAAAAGAACCCTCTCCACTTGATGACATTTATGGTGTTTTTTTTATTTGTTTTTGATGCATGTTATGCCTTAGAATGTACAGTATGTGAATGCATTATTTACTTTTTTGTGGCAAACTTTTCTCAAAAGCAAATTATTCAAAATAGTCCTCAGCAGGTCCTGAAGTTGATCTCCTAAGTTCACAGTACCAGATCATAGCAATTAGAGTCCACCTGTTTTTTATTCCTCTTTTTCTTTTCCATTATCACAGAGAACCGGAGCATAGCAGAGCTGCACCGGAACAAAGTCACTTTTACATGGAGTCTCATTGCAATGCAGGTCACACTACTACACAATCCCGGGCTTTTTCATAGTAGGACGATCAACCTAACATGCACCTCTGTAGAATGTGAAAGGAATTCATATTCAGTAAAATGGGAAAACTCAACAAGCTGCAACCACTGTGCAAAGCTTAGAGGGACGTACATATTTATTCAAATTATGAACAATAACATGAGGTTTATTACTCCTCTAACAAAATAAATTGCACTTCTCATTAGTATATATACAAAATAATAAAAATGCATTCAGTATGGCAACAGTCTTTACAAATTTCTTAACACTGGTATGTCTGGATCAGGATGACTAATTTATGATTAGTGAGTTAAAAACAGAGGTAGGAGAGAAATATTTTTATTTTAGTGCCATTCAATGATAACTTATTTAGCACTTATGTGATATAACATTGAATCAATCTTGTTACAGAAACATGAAATGTAAAACAAAAGCATAATTTTTTACCTTTGCGACTTTTCTCTAGCATAGCAGCATGGCTGACATAAACCCACGTCTCCATCCCCTTTCCTTCCACTCCTCTGCACCTTTGTCAGTATTGTATAAATCAAGAAAATGAACACAAGTGCTATGTACTGATATGTGCTGTATCATTGTAAACTTCGTAATATGAAATTTGAAACCTTTAAACAAAAGTTCTTTTCATAAAAATTTTAAAGGTAGTATATAAATACAATATGGGATGTGTATGTAATTCTTTAGATACACACTTAACTTTTTAAATTATTTTTTCGGAATGTTAAAAAAAAATTAAATGAAAATGACGCCCTATCCAAAACACTGTCTGAGGCGTTTACCTTGTTGATAGCCCTGGATGCAACACATGTTAAACAGGCCATATTAATCACAAAAATTTAAATTCCCAGGCCTAATATAATAACCTTGCCAGGGAGAAGATTGGGAAATCTTTGGGCCATAGTGACTGACATGAAATTCTACAGTGTGATCTGTTGAAATAGAAACAGCACCAAACAAGTTAAGATCAGTGTGTAGTTTTTGGCATGCTTGCATTTCAACCAGGTTTTTTCCCCCAATACTTTAAACATTTTCTTTAATCAACTATTCCCCTTACTATTTTTTGTCATGGTCTCAAGCTGCCCTGGGTGAGGCCATAATGTCTTCAGATTTATTTTCGCAATTTGGAGTTGCAAGGATAATCTCTTGCCATTACACTACCATTGCAACTTTGCCTGAGCTGATTGTCTTTTATTTCTGAAGTGGCATAAATCAGGTTTAGACTTATAACTTATGGCCTTGCCCCTTAGGGTGCCGGGGTACAGCTCAGGGGTCATAGTGAGTAGTCATAACCATCACAGCCGACAAACTGGGATCACGGATCATACTTGTTCTAAAATGGAATAATTTATTTTCTGCTTTTTAACACACTTTCAAAACAACAACAACAACAACATTTATTTATATAGCACATTTTCATACAAAAAAATGTATCTCAAAGTGCTTTACAAAATGAAGAATAGAAAAATAGAAGACACAATAAAAAATAAACATAAGTCAACATTAATTAACATAGAATAAGTAAGGTCCGATGGCCAGGGTGGACAGAAAAAACAAAAAAACTCCAAAGGCTGGAGAAAAAAAATAAAATCTGTAGGGATTCCAGACCACGAGACCGCCCAGTCCCCTCTGGGCAATCTACCTAACATAAATCAAACAGTCCTCTTTGTATTTAGGGTTTTCATGGAAGGACCTGATGATGATGGTCACGTAGACTTCTGAGTTTCAGACCATCAATGTTGGTGCATTATGATGCTTTGAGTAGGTGGTGGTGGTGCAGGCCGCCACCACAAAGAAACCGGAAAAAGAAACAGAAGAGAGAGTAGGGGTCAGTACGGAAACAGTGAGTGGTAAGAAATATAAAAAGAAAAACAGAAAAACAAACTGAAGAGTGGTGGTGTAAGGGTTAGCATGCTTGCCTTAGAGCCAAAAAATCCAGATACAATTAATAACCTCACCGATGCAATACCAGTTAACTCAGCTAGCATAAAATAATGCATGTGTGACAAAAAAATACTTTGCTGTTGCACAGCAGCAGAAATAACTGAAATCGTAAGCAGTCAACTCAGAGTCGGATGTTTTGCTTCTCCTTGCCTTGCACTGATTGATTGTTAGGTGATTTATTTAAATGTATCTAAGAGTGGCGTGGCAGAAGGGATGCTTTATGCACTAGTCCAGTTCTATAAAAGACCACTTTATACACACTGATGTGCGCAGTTTGACATAAAGTGGCCAAACGCTGCTCTGAAGCTATTTGAAAGTATCCTTATCAGCATGTAATAGGAAACAGCTTTTTTCTCCATGGTATTCAGTCATTCTCTTTAAAAATGCAGAAATATCTAGCTCTCTCAGTCTTTATTGATTTTCCAATATATGGTTTCATAGTTAATGGCTTCTTTCTGTTCTCTGTAAATACAAGCTGAAAATTGTGTTTCATCTGTCTGCCACCAATCTCATATTGTACAAAGGCGTCTCTTCTTCTGTATTGGTTTTTAGTAGCATCGACTGTCTCTTTTACATCCTTATAAAGTGCATCTTAACTTGAACGGTATCAGAATAAAAAAACATAACACTTTATTGGCTAGCAAGTTGGAAAGAGTGAGCTTAAGTCTCAGCATTCATCCCCAAAACAAAGGAATGTGTGAATTCTGAAGACACCAAAAGCCTTGATTAGACGAAGTCAAATGTACAATAACTATTAAAAAAATAATTTATGACTCAGACACTTAGAAGCCATGCAGGAGTAAATCTCAAATTTTGAATCATTCTAAAAACATGGGATGAGTTTTCCTATTTTTTAACATACAAAAATCTATTTTTTATTTCTTTTCATAAATGTGATTACTGCAACAATCTATCTTGGTGTTTTTTTTTTACTGTGAAATATGCAATATAAAGATTTTAAGGTTGACAGATTCATTAATAACCAAGATGTGCTAATGGCACAGTGGCAGTAATGGCCAGTTAAATGCAGATTGATTTGCTCTTACATAATGGAGTGACTGAATGCAATAGAGAGAGAGAGAGAGAGAAAGAGAGAGGTAAAGCCTGGAAGGAACTTCTTGAGGATTGTGGCTGACGAGAGTAACAAAGGAGCCAAAGAGATCATTGAGTTGTCTCATTGTCAGAACACATTTATTAAATATCATATAGACCCAAACTGGACTGGGTTTATACAGAATTGTCACACTAAGGACAACTAATGTGACAATAATAAAGCTGACAACAGAGGAGGCAAGGAGGTCCTTATTTATTGCATTATTCACAGGACTGATTTTGTAAGATAACCTTCAGACACACAACTGTGTACAGCCACCAAATGGAACACACTGAGTAATGAAATAAAAGTGATATTATATAATATATTGCAATTGGCAAACAGGCTTGATACTTAAGATGTTGTTTTCAACACAGTCCAAAAATAAAAAGAATGAAAGAACAATTCCATTTGTGAGTTATTAACCAGACAGGAGTCATGAAACCAATAAACCAAACAAAAACTGAACAGAGCAGAAGGCAAATTAAATCATGATTTACAATTCTTTACTTTAGGCAATCAAAGAGCAATCACCAAAGCAAACATTAACTGACAATACATAACATGGCTGGAGTGACTTAACATTGCACAATACTGTATACCTACATGTGAGCATGCTTGCTTTGGAACGAGAGACTTCATAAAAGTCATAAATGATGACGCCACCAACAATACAGCAAGAAACAGATACAGTTACAAATAAACAAGGCAAAGTTACATAAAATTGAGCAGAAACACTTATTCATTAATGACTATGACATGCCTATGTGGTGCTTTGCAATTACCAGTTAATGAGAAGTACCAGCCTTCCAAGAAGAAAGAGAAGCCAGTTATAGCAGCCACATCATGAGAACTGGCTAAATCTATATGAACAAAATGAAATAAAACAAAAAGTCCTATAATAAAATTTTCCTAGCACTACTGCTCCATCCAGAGTTCCTGATAATAGGTTCACTGATAATAAAACCACATACATAAATAGGTTCTCTTTGAACCATACAGAGCTATAAGTTAAACCTTTCTGTTGTTTTTCACACAGAGTGTCTTTTCTTTTGCCATGTCCAGATGAAACAACAGCTAGAATAAGTGCTGTCTCAATAACTGAGTAGAACCCAGCATGGAATTGGTGCCAGAGTGTCGAGGAATTCTTGTGTGGACTGGTGGAAGCAGAGAGAAGTGGCGAGATGATAAAATAGATATCTAACTGGCCTGTGCAGTTCTTCCTAATATTACTGATATCCTCAGGTATCTCACCAGCATTCATGTTGAGATTACCATCCATATCCATTTTTTTCTTTACACCT
Source organism: Polypterus senegalus (assembly GCF_016835505.1). Lineage (NCBI taxonomy): Eukaryota > Metazoa > Chordata > Cladistia > Polypteriformes > Polypteridae > Polypterus > Polypterus senegalus. The sequence continues at coordinate 158,923,659 of NC_053157.1, read as the reverse complement.
AGTTTTGAAACTTTCCACTCTAAAAGTGCTATATTTGCATCCTCTCTCTTCTGCTCCCATTTTTTTCCACACCCACTCTTATAATTAGTCCCAATCTTTGTTTGTGCTCGCTATTTTTCCATGGCTAACTTTTTCCAAGCTAGTTAAGTTATGCTTCATTTTGTAAGAACTTTTAGCTTGTAAGTGATAAGGCAATACCTGCTTCAAGTTTTGAACGATACATCTGTTCTCCTGCATATTTTAGATTTAATTGTGAGTACAAATTACAGCTCTGTGTTGTTTTATTAAAATACCAGTAACAGCACACTGCACAATACATGCAGTGAATACACTTGACTTGAGCATTCTTAGTTTTCATCCTCTTTCTCTGTACGTTTAGCATTTGTTTGCTCAGAGGTTGATACACTTGCTGCTTCCTAAGCAGATCTTCTTTTCTCCACCCTAGAGGCCCGCTTCTTCTCTTCTTTCATCTGCATCTTTTCACGTTAAAACTGATTAAGTCAGTGTTTGTGTTGTAATTACTTAGTATGTTTTCCTTAATTTTTTACTTAAGTTGGCACTTAAGTCTTCAATCTGCCTCACGAATGATTTAAGATAAGAAGAGGTAGGGGAAGTGATGGCGAAGGTGGTAGGGATTTGAACGGCACCCGTATGCATGTGCTGTACGGCCGCCCTGCTGGCCGCTGCCGAAAATTGATTCTACAATAAAATAAAATAAGAATAAAAAGAGGAATAACCTTGGAGGTCAATCATCACCCCGAAAGCAGATAGTATACATCACATAGTATATGTGTACCAAATTTCAGGTCAATACGTCAAACGGTTTGTGAGCTACAGGTGATTTAAAATCCTGGACTGACAAACGAACAGCCACAATAGTGTATTCTATATAAAGATTGAAATAATACATGTATTTACAGCATATTTTTAAGCATGCGTAAAGAAGGACAGTGGATTGCGGACTTTCACCCGACCACTTTAAAAAGCTCTGTTTTGAAGCCTCTGCTTGGCATCTAGATTTATACCAATTGCATTTTCAAGCTGTGGTACAAAAAACGGCAAAACACAGAAATCCCAACCATTAGGATATTACTTTACGTAATAAAAAGATCAGTCTAAATATGGTAGTCGTCTTTATAAAATTATTTCACAATTTTTTTTTCATTTTTAACTGAAGATTTAGACAAGTCTGAGTGGTTCCATATTTTAGTTATTTAACCATTTATCTGTTTTAGGTATTCGATGATCAATTTAAATCTTTTTGAGCACCCTACTTATAGTTTGGAAACATCATTTTTTAATGATGTAATTAAGCAAAAATGTAAATATTATAATATTTTTACATTTGACTGCTTTCAAGATATACACACAGTTAATGTGATTGGGGTATACTGATATACAGTTACATCAAAGTACTCTGTTTGCTAAAAACTTATCTTCTATGGTATTAAATTCTTTAGTAGTAGAAGGAATGGAAAGATTTTAAAAATTATATCTGGTAAACTGTTAGAACTGATGGGATAGTGGTAAAGTGAGGAAGGATGTTTCTTCTCCTTTTATGCAATATTGAATTAATGATGGTATGAATCTTTCCAGTCTTAGTTTTGGGCCGTAATGTGAATGAGCATCTAAATGATGAAGTAGTGCTTCTGCTTTGACTCACTTTAGCTTTTGAGATAAGAGACCACAAAACACCCACTACATTAGACTAACTGCAGCTACTCATGCATGCGTTCCTTCCTCTCCAGGGAACTTACTAGGCTGTGAATCTCTTTTGCTGTTAAACTGTACCATTGGTGTGGCTAAAGTTTCAGTGGAGTACGTCTTTTCAGTATATTCAAGGTTTCTTAAAATGAACAATTTGCCTCTTGTTATATTCATAGCTGATAAACACAACATAAATTTAAGATCATATCTCAATACAGAAAGACCATCCTGGACAAACTAACTGCATACCACTGTGACACCATTGCTTTATTTTCTCTACATTTTTTCTTCACAAAAATAACAACACAAATAATGACTTATTTGTGTGATATGACTGAATCGTGAAGCTTCATAAATCTTGTCACTTGTTAATCAAGTGTGAAACAACAAAACAACCAGGATCTACTCCTATACTTGGCTTTATGATTCATAGTAAGTAAACCTCCATTTTTAATTCCACTCAAAAGCCCCTATTTTAACTGGCACTGGCTTCAACAACAAAACTAATAAATAACTGTTTCAACAAAAAAAAATGACAATGTACTGTATTTTACAAAACATTTCTAAATTTGAGGACTATTATTTTTATGTTCAAGTTATATTGGGTAGCTTGGTGGTTAAATGTCAAAATCATGTTAAAGGTAAATAAAAGTTAATACCCAGCAAGAAATAATTCATTTAGCTTTGTACACTACAAGTTAATTACAAACATATCAGGCAGTCAACAGCAGAAAAACATATAAAAGCCCACACTTCTGTTCCTTCATTTTGATGTAAGTAACCTCTTACAATAAATCACAATACAAGTAACCAAGGACTGTATCAGGACTGTATTAGCTTATCATAGCTGCAAAAACAGAATTTAATGCAGAGGTTAAGTAAAGTCCACAGAAGATTAGCTCTGATTGCTGTTTTAAGCATGTCCTACAATTTAAATCAGAGCTTCAAATTTGATGTCTCACTGTTAAAATGTTCTTTGAATGAAATATCAGGTTTTTAAAATGCCACCAGTCCAGTATATTTTAAGAAATTAAGCTTAATACTGATTTGTAACAAAAAATGTATAGCACTGGGTAGACAACAAATGTTTATAGGGTTCTGCCTGTAGTAGGTTTAGAGAATCAGAAAGTATGTTTTATGATGATTGTCCTAAAGTAGATAATACAGTGAGCTCAGATATTTTACTTCCTTACAACTGAAATGAAAGAAATTTGATTCAACATCAATCTGACAAAATCATTGTCAGGCAGCTGGATATTACATCCACACATGGCTGAAGTAACTCTTTGGTGTGTCAAAAGCATTTCCATTACTGTAGGGAAATGACCAGTAACTGCTATACCCTGTTTTGTTTTCAGGCATGAAAAAGAATACTAAACTACTGTTAAATAAGAATGAATGACGTGCCTGTAAAAAAAGTTATGAATCTCTGTCTGTTGAATCTAAAATAGGATCTGAATGGCAGTAGCAGATTTGGAGACTACCATAAACCACAACAGTAAGAAGCTGCATTCCCAATTAGTTTACAGGAAAGGTAAGAGAAAAATAAAACATTAAAGTAACATTACAATTAACAATTGTGTCTATACACAGTGTAATGAGTTGCCCAGTGGTACAGGACCAAGGTAAGGTTCAGCTGGGTCAATACTTGCCAATGAAAAGTCACAACTTAAACACATACACTCTTCTTCATATCTTTCCTCAGAGCTAATTTTCCTTTAAGTCTCCCAGGGAGTTATTGTTCTTACTCAAAAGTTTAATATGTGTAGGAGGATGGCAGCTGTTAATATAATTATTAAGGGGTTACTTATGGTGTCAGGATTATTCTAAAAAATGTATCCAAAAGGCAAATCTGTAAATTCCAATCTACTTTACACTATTTCAAGAATATAAGTAAAGGCCCAAATGGAGTCTATACTTTTCCCCCTCAGAGCCTAATGATACTCATCTAAGTATTCCAGCTTTATTGATTTATGCTACAAACACCACCCATGCCATCTATCACAATATACAATGTATATATATATATATATATATATATATATATATATATATATATATATATATATATGAAGTATTTAATATATTAAAAACAAGCTGCCATTTGTTCAGTTTAATTTGATTTTTCTTTACATAGCTTATTTCCTATTTACACAAAGCACTGTATTACTTTATACATTTAAGATGGCCAAAATTGCAATTCATAAACAGAGAAATCACCATAAAATATGCATGATCAAGGCAAACTAAATTAGTTCCTTTTGTTTATAAAAAAATGTTTTTATTAAAGGTCGAAGCAGTAATTATATAAGAACAATATTATGTATAAAAAAATCATAGCTTCGGCAGGCAATTGCAGTAAGAAAGGGCAAGTCAAAGTCAATTTTATTAGCCAGTCTATAGCAATGATACTCAAACTGTTTTAGACTAAGGACCAATTTTCCAAAATCAAATCAATGGTTTGACTACTTGGCAAACAGTAATTCCATAGTGTGAATTCTACATAACAGATAACACATTTATTTTACTCCATGTATTTGTAAGGCACAATGTTAACATTTAAAAGCATTTATGCTGAACCTGTATTTTAAAGTACTGGATTTCAGCCACACAGTGGTAGCTCTGCAGCCTTGTAACAGGGAGACCAGGGTTCAAGTTCCATGTGCTTACTGCATCCAGTTTGCTTGTCCTCCCCAGGTCTGTATGGGATTCCTCTGGGTTCTCTAGTTTCTTTCCAAAGTCTGAAGACATGTGGGATAGGTGGGTTTCAGTGCTGATGTTTGGGTGTTTTCTCAATGTGATGGGCTGGCACCTTGTCCATGGCTTGTTCCTGCCTTGTGGAGAACCAGATTTAGAAGGTGTGGTAGATGGTTTTTAAGCCAGCAATCCTTAATAAATGCTCAGCCTTGACAATATTGTAATGACAGAACCCACACAGCAGAAGCCAACCACATGGAATTCATGAATTATCTTTGACAGAGATGGACTCTACAGACTCATATAGAAATGAATATAAAAAGAAAGCCCTAGTAGCAACTGAGACTGGCAGGATGGCAGACAGGCTTCATATTTACAAAGAGAGAGGGTTAGCAATCACTGCGGGTGAACAGGAATCAGTGGGAAGACGTGGAAGCCATGCTATTGCCTCCAAGAAAGTCAGACAGAGTGCTCTGTGGTATTTTCTTTTATAGCAGTTTCCCATGGTGCCAACACCTGGATAACTGATTTAGGAGAACCGATGTCAGGAAATAGGCTGATAATTATAATGAATGTGGTGCCAAAATTTCTCATCTCAGCACTTATTACAATATTGTTAAGGTATGTGAACTTATAAAAATTAGTATTACAATTCCGTTAACTAAATCTGTACTTACAAAAGTAATGTACAGCTGCTGAAGCATAATAAATCAAAATATGCACCACAGTAGGCACAGTGACAAAGATGACACTTTCACTGAGATAAAGCTGCAGCAGTATAACACAAAATATGAAAGTAAAAATATTACAGCCAAAGGCAGATGATAAAATTTAAGTTGGTATTGACTGGTGCAGATGCTGCACTAACTCATTAGAATGATTCAGGAGCCAGGCACCCAATGGTGATTGTATTAGAAGATTTCAAAGAAGATGTCCAGAAATAGTCAGGGATCATTGCTGGACTGGAAGGAAAGAAAGAAAGAAAGAATTAAATTTGAATTTAACTTTATTTTTTGGATTTTATTGATTTTAATAACAAATAACATTCCATACAAATAAGTCAAGTTTTACAAGACTTGGTTCAAAACAAATTAATCCCTACCCATGAGAAAGAGAGCTAGGTGAGCAGGGTAAGTATTCAGAGAGAGCTGATGATTTTATTTCTGGAATGGAAGACATTTGCTGAGACAGTGTGTGCTCTATCCACCTGCTTCTGAAGGATGACAAGGATTTGTTTATATTTGCAGCCAAAGACCTGTCCTGGAGGCCACTGGACTGTTTTTTGTTATGACAAGGAGGAAACCTAAATATTAACAAGGAACTTTTTATTTTAATGGACAATCGGCAGCTATCAATTTCTGGCCTTCTGTCTTTCTTTGCAGTCTACTCAGACCTTGGAATTTTCTTGAGCACCGTGTTGACTGGAGCTCTGACAGTATCTTTTGGACTCTAGAATACCCAGTCCTAAACCTCAAACTCACACAGCCCGTTAGAGTCTAATCATCATTAATGAACTCTGAAAAATCCAGGTCTGCTGCCTAATAGATATGGCAAGGCACTATTGGTACAGCACTGAGAAGATGGTGGAGGTATTGAGACTTCACTCACTTGAAGCAGGCTAGCCAGTTGCTGCAAAGGATCCATGCCACCCTGCCAGCTGAAGCAAAATTTCTTATTGGGAATTTCCTCACTAGCAGAGATTCATCTTGAGTCAAGTGAAGGCTTTACTGATGTGACTGTGGTACCAGCTGGTTTGAAACCTGAGGACACTGAAGTTATGTATGCACACAATCTACAACATAGACCGACTTCATTACACAATGCTGTGGGGAAAGAGCTCTACAGACTATGTGTGCAGGCATGTCACTGGGAACCACTGAGCACAACACCAGAGACACCCTGGCGAAGCAGACTTGGACATGCAGAAATACTGGAACTAGCTTGGCAGAACTTATATTGACCACCATTTGTGGCAATTCGCAATGGTGTAGGCTGCATGGCATCATCATTGTTAATTCCTAAGAAAGAAAGAAAGAAAGAAAGAAAGAAAGAAAGAAAGAAAGAAAGAAAGAAAGAGTGTGCCAGAGAGAATAGAGAAACAGTGAGAGTTGTGACCACTGCAGGAAGAACACAAGTAGTGTAGGAGGAGAAACATGTAGCACCATTTACAATGCTGGAAAGAGTGTTTATATTTGTTAGAGATGTCCTCCAGAGTCATAACAGCAGGGAAGTTCAAACAAGAGTACAGATGTAGAGGACTGGTCTGATTTTAATGAAAAAAACAAACAAGTCTAAATAAAGAAAGGACTACATTGTTAATTCAGAATGCTGTCCATTTTGAAAGCAGATAGAATATAGTAAATAGCAAAGATGGTAATAAAACAATAAAAATCGTAAATGCACGTCAGTGTCACTTAATAGACTTCAGTTAGTTCAGAATGCCAAGGTGTGTAGGCTCACAAGAACCAAACCATATGTCCATATTGCCCTTGTTTTGTCATCTTTACACTGCCTTCCTGTAAAATGTATTATTGACTTTTAGATATCACTGCTCACTTTCAAACTTTGCATGGTTTTGGGCCTCAATTTTTGAGTAATCATATAATTCTTTATAATTCTTGCCACTTGCTTCCATCCCCAGAGGTAGGATATTTTACAGTCCCTAGAGTTGCGATTTCATTTCTAAAGCCTATCTATGAAATCGCCTTCTTGTAGAGGTAGAAATTTCAGGTGCTGTTTCAGTATTCAAATCTAGGCTAAAAACATATTTATTTAGTCAGTTCTATAAGTTAATATATAAAATTCACAATGAAATCTACACTCTGAGTTGCCATTGCATTATATTATTTTATTATCTTATTTTAATTTCAGTAAATGACATAGACAAGATCCATTTTGGTCATTAATTATCCAATTCTGCCCTAGAATTTTGGGGTTTTACTACCTTCCCTGTCACTTACTTGTTGGATCATTTTCTTTTGATATAAGGCCTGGAAATCTGCAAAGTTGATTTTTTATTACACTCATTGCAAAATATGGCACATAAATACAATTTGATTTGATAAATAAGGTAATTGGATGACTAAATGTTAATACAAACAAATTTGTAAGCAAGATTTTAATATCAGCAAAGAGCAAGTATATTTCAGTTTTAAACATGGCTTTGCTCAGATACTGTTTTGCCTTAGAAGAAAGGAACACCAGGTACACCAAAAAATTATACATGTTAAAAAAGTAAGCAAGGATCTAAACTAGGAAATCAAGAAAGAAACCAATCAAGAAAACCCAATATGAGATCTAAAAATCAATCATGAAAAATTTCCTAAAGTTAATCTGAGATCCAAAGCTCATTCTACTATAAATTTTCCAAAATTAGTTCAATCTAGATACTTGAATACCAGCAGTACCGTGCCACCATCACCAACTAAATTATGTCATATATCACAACACCAATGACCACGCATCAGCAGATAGTTGTATAAATAATAGGCCATGGTCACAAAAAACAGACACAGATATATATCCTTTCAAAAATGATGCTGCAATGATATCAGCATTATAGAGAAATAACAAATAATTGTCAGGAAAAAATAAATCAAATCAATAAAAAATATGGAAATGAGTCCCAGAACCCAAAAATTCAAGAGTCATAACAGATACCTTGGCTGTTACTTTTAGAACTGCACTTTGAGAGTCACTGGCTTATGCAATACATAGCTGGTCACATTTTAAAAATGATTTGAATTTTCTGTTGTGTCATGAACTTAAATTTAATAAGTGATGCATAATGATATATCATGTTGTGAATCACTAGTTCTAGATCTGGAAGATGACGGTTCAAAGTGCAATATAATACCGTCTAGTTTATTAATAAATACAATCATAAACTCACTGCTACCAAGGAGATTTGGCAAGAGGTTACGATATTTCTAGCCAAGAGCTGACAGCACAGTATGCACATAGGAGGTTACTCACGAAAGTGTGAGTTTGGGAGTGACTGGTTAGAGGTCATTCCTCTTCTACCTAAATACGAGGGACCAAAGCAAATGCGTTCTTCACAATGATGTGCTACCCAATGGACAGATGATTTAGTTACTTTCCAAGTGCCAAAGTAAAGACAAAGTAACTGTAAGGCTGCAGGAAAAACAAAATAGGGGGACAAATGCTTGTATGAAGAAAGCAGCTGTATTACAGGGAGCCTATTTTTATAATTCTAAGTTAAATGTGCATTATTTGTAGGCACTAAATGGTTTGTTGCAAAAGGGTATACACAATTTTAATAAAAGCCAGAGAATTCAGCTGGCAATAAACAGTTTGACTATAGTTTTTCTAAACAGTGTATATTTAATGTCTTCCAAGTGAAACTGAAACAATGACGTTTATTGTTTTCGACACATAAAATTTAGTTTTATCACTAAATATTTCAGACTTATTTCAGTTATTCAAAAATGTCTTAAAAATTCATTTTTCCACATAAAATAGTCAAGTAATCCAAATCAGGGTATACTAAGGTTTCTTTCTACCACCGCCTGTTTTAAATTACACACATTTGTAGAGGTCTTGTGTGAGTTTCTCATTTTCTCAGCTTACCTAAATGTGCTTTACTTAAACATTCACATTGTAGTTGGATGTACTGTATAAGTCTAGGGCTCTTTCTTTTTGTAGTTTATTTTGGGTATATGTGTTTGTCCATTCATGTACCTTTTAAACTACTTCAGTTCACTGTCACGGGAAGCTAATGCATCATATATAAAGTGCACACAGAACCTCTTATTCATGCTTGCTTTCACTAACAATACAATATAAAGGTAAATCAATAAAAGTAAGCAACAAAATAGTTATTAAGTGCTGTGAAAAATGAGTACAACCTTAGCAAGCAAAAATGTATCATTTGAAGTACAAAGGATGTCAAAGGATGATAGTATGGCAATCAGTGTGGTGCAGATTTCATTATCTAACAATAATATAATTTCAAACCTTTTGGTCTAAGCTTTGATGCCACAAGACAACGTTCAGAGAGGCAGTATTTGATTTTAAATCTGAAATCTACCCTTTACAATAAAGAGGTTACTTGCACGATATGAAACTCCCAATACTGGCCTCTGCATTCTCATTCTTGCTCAACAAGATACACATTTCTTTCCAATTTTTTATGATGTCTGAGGTAAAGAGTGCCCAGGAATCTGATTTAAATGTAGGAAAATGTTTCCCATTTTAAGCAATTCAGTCTTACGTGCTAATGAACATGTTACATTAATGTATTACTAGTTGTGCCACCAGTCTAAGATGATTTGAAATCCACATATCCAAGGCAGACCTCTGCATTAACGTTTGCAATGCACAATCTATTAGAATGTAATTTGTAATGCATGTAGTAATAAAAGGCATTGCATTTTCATTCCAACAGATGGTGCATCACTAACATTTGTAATTACAGTGGTGCTTGAAAATTTGTGAACACTTTAGAATTTTCTATATTTCTGCATAAATATGACCTAAAACATCATCAGATTTTCACTCAAGTCCTAAAAGTAGATAAAGAGAAACCAGTTAAACAAATTAGACAAAAATATTATACTTGGTCATTTATTTATTAAGGAAAATAATTGAATATTACATATTTGTGAGTGGCAAAAGTATGTGAACCTTTGCTTTCAGTATCTGGTGTTACCCCCCCTTTGCAGCAATAACTGCAACTAAATGTTTCCAGTAACTTTTGATCATTCCTGTGCACTGGCTTGGAGGAATTTTAGCCCATTCCTCCATACAGAACAGCTTCAACTCTGGGATGTTGGTGGGTTTCCTCACATTAACTGCTTGCTTCAGGTCCTTCCACAACATTTCGATTGGATTAAGGTCAGGACTTTGACTTGGCCATTCCAAAACATTAACTTTATTCTTCTTTAACCATTCTTTGGTAGAACGACTTGTGTGCTTAGGGTCGTTGTCTTGCTGCATGACCCACCTTCTCTTGAGACTCAGTTCATGGACAGATGTCCTGACATTTTCCTTTAGAATTCTCTGATATTATTCAGAATTCATTGTTCCATCAATGAAGGCAAGCTGTCTTGGCCCAGATGCAGCAAAACAGGCCCAAACCACAATACTACCATCACCATGTTTCACAGATGGGATAAGGTTCTTATGCTGGAATGCAGTGTTTTCCTTTCTCCAACTATAACACTTTTCATTTAAACCAAAAAGTTCTATTTTGGTCTCATCTGTCCACAAAACATTCTTCCAATAGCCTTCTTGTTTGTCCACGTGATCTTTAGCAAATTACAGACGAGCAGCAATGTTTTTTTTTGGAGAGCAGTGGCTTTCTCCTTGCAACGCTGTCATGCACACCATTGTTGTTCACTGTTCTCCTGATTGTGGACTCATGAACATGAACATTAGCCAATGTGAGAGAGGCCTTCAGTTGCTTAGAAGTTATCTTGGGGTCCTTTGTGACCTCACCGACTATTAAATGCCTTGCTCTTGAAGTGATGTTTGTTAGTTGACCACTCCTGGGGAGGGTAACAATGGTCTTGAATTTCCTCCATTTGTACACAATCTGTCTGACTGTGTCCAAACTATTTAGAGATGGTTTTGTAACCTTTTCCAGCCTGATGAGCATCAACAACTCTTTTTCTGAGGTCCTCAGAAATCTCCTTTGTTCATGCCATGATACACTTCCACATACATGTGTTGTGAAGAGCAGACTTTGATAGATCCCTGTTCTTTAAATAACAAAGGGTGCCCACTCACACCTGATTGTCATCCCATTGATTGAAAACACCTGACTCTAATTTTACCTTCAAACTAACAGCTAATCCTAGAGATTCACATACTTTTGCCACTCACGAATATGTAATATTCGATCATTTTCCTCAATAAATAAATGACCAAGTATAATATTTTTGTCACATTTGTTTAACTAGTTTCTCTTTATCTACTTTTAGGACTTCAGCGAAAATCTGATGATGTTTTAGGTCATATTTATGCAGAAATATAGAAAATTCTAAAGGGTTCACAAACTTTCAAGCACCACTGTAAATGCTTTACTACAAATGTTTATGATGTGCCATCTGTTAGAATGACTAAAGCAATGCATCTTATTACTACACATGTTTGTGAGGTGCCATCTTTTGGAATGACAGAGACACAGCAACTGGACTGACACACAGACACTCATCGTTCCATGTGTGACGGTATCTCAGGTCGGTGTGACGTTTTATTGGCTCATTTTCTTATCACTTTGTTGAAAGAAAATGTTATACTTGATGTGATCACTGCTCCTTACATTGGAACATACATCACGTATTATAATCATTGATAACTACATTTCATCACAGTGTATTATAGAATGTGTAAGATCTTCAAAGAGAGCTTAATAATTAGATACCCAAGGATTTATTTTCTCTGCACTCAGCTTCAGCTATAAAATTTTAAATGTATTCATGTTGCAAAGGATTCATGGCTTCCTATATTTAATATGTGTAAATTGTTATGGTGCCTGGAGTCACTCCACTGAGAAGATTGCAGTGTAAAGAAGAAAATTTAGTAGCATTGAATATTTAGCACTTAGACTGTACTTAGAGTGATGTTACATAACATTTAAATATCAAAGTCAAAGTTTCTGTTTCCACATTTTCAAACATTTTAACTACATGTCTTAGCAAACACAACCACTGCTCCATGTTTACACTAGTAAACCTTTAGTGATTTGAGTTTCTCAGCAAGTGTCTGCTGTAGTGTTAATAGTTTTAGTCAATGTTCAAAGAGAGCAGAAAGGTGTTGATTTGGGAGATGAGCCAGGACTGCTGGGAAGACGTATTTCCTCATAAGAAAACATTTAACAGGAATAGGTCAATCAACACACATTGTTTGGTATTTGCTCTTCATCTAATGTTTTTGAAATATTGTAAAATGCTGAAATACTATTTTCAAAAACAGAACTTGGTAAAATGTTCTCTATATCAGAGGTTTGTTGGGTTGAAGAAATATTTAATAACATTTGTGAAAAAATTAACTTTACCTAGTCATCCTAATCTCTTTTTGGTTAATTTTAAATTCCTCCATCATGTCACCCTAAGGTACCCTTTTCTTAAACTATAAAGATTTAACTCCCAGAATGTTATAATTCCTATCTACAGTAATGGGATAAGCCTTATAGCTCAAGGTCATTTTTTAATATAAAGACTGAAACTGCACGGTATTCCAGTTGTAGTGTCACTAGAGTGAGTTTTAACTGCCTTCAGAGAGAGATAGGAATATTTCTTTTTACTGAAGGATCAGGAGATGAAACATAAGCCAGAAACCATGCGAAGTTCGTAACCAAAAAAGTCAGCTCTGTCTTTTATGAAAGCCTAATATAGAAAACAAATAGCAAAATTAAAAAGGAAAAGCAAGAAGTCAGAAAACCTGGTCAATAAATCAAAGCACTGCCGAAAGCAGGTAGTTATCCAGTCTCAGATACCAGGAAGTTTAATGGAGCTGACTTTTATACCCTTGACCTCTAACAACATGCCCCAGGCATCACCAAACTGCAAAAAAATGGCATCAAAAAAATAATGTTAACAAATTAACAACTTCTGAAGAAAGCTTTTAAAAAAAACCAAACATCTTAAATATATTCTTTGGGTTAAAAAAAACATGGGAAAGATGTATACTTTGATTCTAGCACTTGCAGAAAGCCCATGAAAAATTTAAAAAATGTACTTACAACAGTGTGTTATTCAGCTAAAGCTTAACATTTCCTGACTTATATTACATACCATCATGCTATGTAATAGTACTCTATATGTCTTTTAAAATGTCTTCCACTCTACATATTCCGGGGCTGAATAATTGATCTATCAAGTCTTGAGAACACATTCTGCCTCCTTTGAATATTTAACTTTTTTATGCAAGATTTTTTATTTATCATGTTTACATTAAAGTTTGTTTGCCACATACCTGCTCATATTTGAAGTTTATCCCTCGTGGGATTTTGCTCACTATACAGCATCTGCTAATCCACCAATTTGTTAAGGTATGAAAGTTACATTTCTATATAGGTCATTTATGTTAATTTATAAAAGGTGTGTCCCTAGTACTGAATTAGACATCAACAAAAACTGAAAAACTTCCTCATAACATAAAATGCTGATATCCATGCTTAAGGTTTTATGCTCCTCAAAATATTCCTGCTTCCTCAAACTCCAGTATGTCAAACATAACTTCAGCTAACTTAAATGCATGTTGATTGTCTGGTAATATGTGTACGTTGTAGAAACTTCTTTATCTTGTCTTTTTTTTAAGTAAATCCATAGAATCCCCTGTGTTACACATGAACATAATTTCAAATTATGCCTGTTAATGTATAGTTGACAAGAACGTTTTTGGAAAAAATAATCATGAGTATGTTCACAAAGTTCTTTTTGCTGGAAAAGATATTCAGCAGACATGAACAAGAGGAATGGAATCACATGCTGAAGATATTAATTCTATGCCTGGTCCTTCCTTACTAAGAAAACAATCTCATAGGACTAACCACTCTTTTGGTGTAACACGTACTTCCGGGCTTTCTAACTGCCTCAGACAACGTCAGTAAAGACTTGAAGCAGAGAGATAGAGAAGACAAGAGGAGAAAGAAAAAGAGACATGAACAAATATGGAGAGAAGTGTACACACCAACTGTCACAATTATCTTTCAAATGGAGGTCTCTGTGAGGATTGCACGTTCAGTGAAGTTCCTAAATATAAATGCATTGGTGTAATAAATTGAAAGGTTGTTGTCTTATTGAATGCCTCTGTGCATCCAACAATATAATTATTAGCTTCAATAATAATAGTAATAATAATAAATTGTATTTATATAGCACCTTTCCCATGTTTAAGGCGTTTCATAGAGTCTCAGAAAGAAACAGCAGGTATATGTAACATTGGATGCAAAGGTTGCCTGAATAGAACACTAAAACGGATAGATACAGGATACATAAAACATTAAACAGAATAAAGAATATAAACCAGAGTAAAACACAATACTAAATGAAAAGCCTAGCAAATAACATCATTGGTTATATAACACACAAATTATACTGAGCATCAGAGAGGAAGACTGGGAGTGGAGGCAGAAAGTCAGGTTCAGTTATAAACCTTCCTAAACAGATGGGTTTTAAGTTGTTTTTTTAAAAGAATGCATTTTGGGAGATCATTCCAAAGTCTGGGTGCTATACAGCTGAAGGCCCTGTCACCCTCAGAGTGCAGGATAGTGTGGGGCACAACAAGATTGCCAAAATCAGAGGACTATGGTCTGCGAACAGGAGCATAGTGATGGAGAAGGTCACTGATGTAGTTCAGTGCAAGGCCATTTAAAGCTTTGTAGTTTAGTAATAGAATTTTATATTTAATTCTGTAAGACACAGGGAGCCAGTAGAGGCAAAACAGTATGGGTGTAGTGTGATGTGTTCACTGTTGCTGGTTCGTGTAAGGACTCTTGCTGCAGAGTTTTGAATTAACTGGAGCTGTGATACAACATTAGAAGGGACACCTGCCAGGAGGGAGTTAAAATAATCAATGCAGGATGTGATAAAAGCATGGACAAGTTTCTTGTAAAAAAGGAGAGGAACGAGCAAACACAGGATATGTTATGGAGGTGGAAGTAAGAAAGTTCCTTAATATGGTTTATGTGGGCAGAATAAGAAATGGAGGAATCAAAAATAGTACCAAGATTCCTTGCATCAGAAGAAGGTCTAATGAGATCACCATCAAGAGTGATTGAGAAGGAGATAATTTTCTTAAGTTGCACTTTAGTACCAATTTGCAGGAGTTCAGTCTTGTTGCAATTTCATTTTAAAGAGTTCTGCTCTATCCAGGTTTTAGTTTCACTGAGGCACATTGTGAGCTGAGAAAGCCCTGATGAAGTTTCACTTTTATTACTGAAGTAGAAGTGAGTATCATCTGCACACAAATGATAAACCACTCCATAGCTACAAATGACATGGCCAAGGGGGAATATATAGATACAGAAAAGCAGAGGGCCAAGGACAGAACCCTGAGGATCCCCTTGTGTGACCGATGCTGAGCTGGATCTGCTGTTGCCAAGACTAATAAACTCTCTCAAGTCAGATGGGACGTAAACCACTAGAGGAAAGAGCCAGAGATATCCAGCATGTTCTCCATTCTGGACAGCAGACTGTCATATCTGACAATGTCAAATGCTGCACCAAGATCTAACAGAATTAATATGCTAATTTGTTCAGAATCTGCTGCCGTAAGCAAATCATTGGTCATACATCTTGAGCACTCTTGTCTAGGATGGGTATCTTTTAGTCAAACAAATAGCAACCCCATATACAAATGGTAGTAGCTATGGAAGAATAATAAGAAGAAGAATCATAGCAGCACTTTGGTCTCTAAAATCTTAAAATTGCTTTGTATTTCTTTGACATTACTACTGTATAGCCACTGGCACATTATTAACCTTCTCACTGTTGAAAACACTTGAATTAAAAATATCTAATTCTTTATTTGTGTGTTAAATTTTTATCTTTGCTTGCTTTACCTACTTCTTCACCATGCTCTTACTGCTATACTTCTTATCTGAATGACTTTTTAGTATTTCTAATGTTGCTCACATATGATCAGGCGCCCTATGATTAGCATTTGGTGTTTTCTTATATACATTATAGATGTACTGTAATTTTCAATAATACCCTTTAAGACTTGTTACTGATCCACTGATTATAGCTTTTAGATTTCTACTGATTTTAATTTTTGCCATGGACAGTGGCCAGGAACTGCTGGTGTCCTTTATGATTCAGAGGAAAGAGTTTGAAGTTCTTTACAATTAGTTTTGATTAAGGTTAACCCATAATTAAATTCTAATATGTGATTTCAATCCAGGAATGCAGAGAAGTAGAGTTATGTTAGTTCACTACCTGTACTAGATGCAGAACAATAGATTTCACAAAGCAAGATTAATTATGTTGTCATCTCACTGCTTAAACGCACATTGGGGGTCCACTGTTTTCTTCCTTGATGATTTATGCAATGTGCACACTTAACAATAGGATTCCTCTATATGACATGTAATAAAGATACCTGAATATATGCTAGTAAGATGTTTAGATTTATGTTATATATTGGTAACATCTAAACTAGGTCACCTCCGAAAGTGAAGATATATGTTGTATGCCAGAATGAACAATATCTAATTTGCATGTGACTTTAGGAATTTACATATAGAAATAAAATTACATTTTACTTAATAAAAATCCTACACAGACTTACTTATAAAAAGCCAACAGGCAGATAACTTTCTTGAATTCATCAGTACAGGCTATTCAGTGGTGGACCTGAGAATGTCTTGATTGTCCATTGGTGTCTGCAGGTATGAAGAAAAAATACAGTAGGAAATACACATGCAGGTGTCCTACTTAAGAATAAAAATGCATTGGGATTTAATTTTGAGGTAACAAAGGTTAATATAATAACTTGTTATTTAAAAACTGAGATAAGGTGATTAGGACTGGTCATGTACAGAGCTGTATAGATAGTATGTCTAACAAATAGTATAGATTTTATCACATCTTAATCCTAAAAATAAATATTGTTACAAAGTCAGTTATTAAAACAAATGCATATGCATTGAAGGCATTTTCACAAAAATAACCAAAACACATCAACTCACACTTCATAAATTACTACTGCAATGAATTTTACAATTGGGTATCATTAGATATAACAGCGCGCAGTCCCGTCTTTGGATAGAAGGCTGTAATATTGGACGGGTGCACAGCACTTACAGCTGTAAGTGCAAAAGAAGGATGTGAAAATGGATAAATAACTTACACGCTTACATGCATGTCTACATGTAACTTGTATGCTTAAATGCTTGTTGTATATATACTTGTATGGTTACAAAATCCCGTATTGAATTAAATAACATATCTCAACAGAAAACACTTCTTTGCAATGAATATATTTGAATAAACACTATCTTTATTGAGAATTAGTTTTCCTTGCCTTTCTCTATAATGAAATTTAACTTTTTCTCTCAAGGTTAAACTAGGTCAGTGGTACTGAAAGTATTTGGGACCAAAATACCACATTACTAAAGTTAAATCTAACAGTGGCATGATTGTATCTCAGATTTCTTAAACATATCATTTTAAACAGAAGTACCTGATGGAGAGTTAAAATCCCTGTTGAAGTAGTCTCAGGGCAAAATTGTTGGCTGTTTGGAGGGCAGGTATTGAGCTTTGCCATTAAATTATGGTGTCAGAATAATAATGAATCATTATAATGTGCAGAATAATGCAGCAATGAAGTTGTTTTTATGGTAATGTAAAAACAGAGTACACTTTTGTTCACACTATGCTTACAGATGCTTACATAATTCATTTTCTCTTACACACATTTCCAGAAAAGTTACTTTTTTTCTTTTATTTTTACAGTGATGTAGCTTATATTGAGGATTTTTTTTGACATCAGGAATGGCTGCTGGACGAGTAAAAGAGAAAAATGCCCAAAATATATGTCGACTCTCTCAAGGTACATTTGAAACAATAAACTAAGCTGTAATTGAAGTCACACAGAATGACTGTTACAATTTTAAGTGAATTGCTAATATTTGTTTGGACTGTAGAATATGCAAAATTGTACATAATCTACCTTCTGGGTTTTGTCATATCCATTCAGCAATTTTCTGAACCCAGTTTTTCCATTAGAGGGTTGCAGGGAACCAGAGCATATGGAGCAAGACAGTACACAATCAATGAAAGAATATCAACTGATTGTAGAGCAAACTTACTCACTCCTAGTCAATTTATCCAGTTATGCACATTTTGAAATAAAAGAGTGGAATATTTCTTCTGTATTCTGCGAAAGCATATATCATACAGATGTAAACTATGAGGCCGCAGCACATTTTTTTTCTATTTTAAAGCATTAACATCTTGCTTGAAATATTTTGTTGCTTGCTGGGTATTGCATTGAAATCAAAAGGGTCAACAGAATACAATTTTGCCACTATAAAGCTTTTCTGTCTTTAATTATAGCATCCAGCTGTGTAAATAATTTTTCTCATTTTGATTTTGGCCTGTCCAAGTTCTTCTTTACTTTCTGACATTTCATAAATTGACTATAACTGAGGCTAAGTGGCAAACTCGACACCAAATGCATGATTTCAGAAAATGACTTTTTCTTAGAAATCCATTCCAAACAACTGCACACATCACAGCTGGAATCGACACTGCCTCTTTTAGAGTTTTGAAGGCTTCCATTGTTTATTTTAAATTTATATCTCAATTACATATTGAAATAAATGCTAGCCTGTGGTGCTAAAAAAGCACACAATACCTATCCTTTTACAGTAGACATTTTTGGGACAATTAAGCTACCAAAATCTTTCAAATTAAGACAAAAAATGAAGTGAAGAATGAAATTGAAGTTTTTCCACTATTTGAAAAAGACTGAGTCTAGGCAGTTTTCAAATATATAAGAGGGCAAGTTTCTGTCTTCATGAAAAACACATTAAAAAATGCGTCTTTTTTTTATTACTTACATTTATTGGAAAATAATATTTCTTTCAAACCTTTGCACACCAGTTTAATAATTTCACTTTCATCACAATGATGAGTTCTGTTTCATTTCTTATCCAACTGTCTCATCTTTGCAAGATCATATTCCATTCATCTTGAGCTCAATATGTTAATTTAAATAATTTTGTATCAAACTATCCATCCATTTTTAGAATCCACCCATTGTGTTTGAGGTGTGAGGATAATTGACAGAAAAGGAACCTACTTTGGATAGCATGCTGGTCCATTGGCGGTTCACTCATGCTCATACTCACACTCATCGGAAGTGGCCAATTATCTTTCCATGCATTTCTTTGGGGTGATGGAGAAAATCAGAAAAGAATTCATATGATCACAGGAATAATGTGCATACCCCACATAGACAGAAACCAGGTCAGCAATTAAACTGCGAGGAAAATGCAAGGAAGTTGAGGCAACTGCTGAGACTTTTTAAGAAGAGATGTTCAATGTTCAAAGAAATCAGTAAAATTGAGGAGTATGATCAATTGAACATCACATAGTTAAAAAATGGAAATATTTATATAACACTCTAATTCTTGAAACAGTCTAAAAGATCACCTTTAATGCTCCCTGATCTAAGACTGAAGGCAAAAAACTGATACAAAATTGTTAGTAAACTTGAGGCTGGAAATGCCCTGTTAGTATAAAGCCACATTTCCTGAATAATCTTTGCCAGACCTCTCATCATCTTCTGCCAAAATTCTAAATGTTGTATTTGAACTTATATTGGTGCCAGACTGCTATTTTGTAATCACCTAAGATAAGCCATTGTTAGATTTACTTGGATATTGACTTTGAGGCAAAATGTCCATCTTAGTAATTGTTGCTTACAGGCTCATTTTATGTTTATAAATACATACAGTATGTCTATTTCATGTTACAATGAAAGAGAACAAAATTGATTGAACGGTTAGTCTGTTCACAAGCTTGAAATTGTAGAATATATTCCAAGAGACCTGTTTTACGTGCCAGGAATGCAGGAAACCACACAGACTTGCTGGATATCTGTCCACCCCACAAAACCACTAGAAGTTTGAAGTTTATGAAACACCCACTGAAGACTAAAAAAAATGGGTCAAGCACTTTCAATGATGCCAACAAAATTTCATGGTTACATAGAAAAAATAGTTTCTAATTAAAGTGACACTCAGAGTTTAGGCTATGAGATTAATGTAGTTTTTGCTCAGAGAGACTGTCCAAATATAGACAGATGGCTCTGTCCCATGAATTTGAATTCAGAAAGGATTTCAGTTTTTTAGAAAGATATAATCTGAGAAAACTGCAGTGTCTTCAAAAGCAAATATGTATGTCTAGAACTGCTTTATTCCACAGGCCATGGATCTCCAGTCAGACAAGACCTTTCCATTGCAGTAAACTGCATAATGCAATGCAAATGTTCATTAACAATGAAAGGACCTATAAGTTGTCATTAACATAGTTGACTGAGTAGTGGACTTAGTAGTGCTTATCTACAGGTCAATAAAATAATCTGATACTCTGCTTTCTTCCATATCCTTCAAAGAATACTGTTGGCCACACTTAAAACTGCAGCAGAAAACTATAACCGGTTTGAATATACCCTCTCTTCTGGAAATGGTCAAAATATTACATGAAATGAAAATTCTAGAGTGATTCCAGTTTAGGCCTAGCTTTTGAAATAAGAAGAAAACCTACTAACCCCTTGGGAATTTAACTGGTTAAGAACTGCTACCAAATAGCACCTAAAAAAGAGGTCATATATCAAAGTTGACGTGAAAAGGCACGATGAAGCCCACCGTCTGAGTGTCATATGAAAGCTGATTAGGGTACAGACAAAAAAAAATAGGAATACAGTGGGAAAAAAGCACGAAATATCAACTTTGAACTCGAAATTTCCACTTTAATCACGTAGTTTATTTTGTCATTAAAGTAAAACCTCATTAACATCATCTTAAAATCATTTAATTTACTAGTTTCTCAAATCCCATCGTAACTAAAATAGCATGTTAAATGCTTTGTTTTGTATTTGATCTTCTATGTGCTCTATGTGTGTGAATCACTACGTGCTTCCATTCTTTCTCTTCCTCCTACAGGACACAGAATCCATTACATTCGTGATATTACAGCTCTCTGAATGAATTAAATACTGAGATGTACACTTGATATCATTTTCATGATGATTGGAATGAAAGCATGTTATTAAACATGGGAACACGGTCACGCAGTGATTGTTCATGTCTCACACAAGATGCTGCTGTGCCATGTGCTACCTTCAATGAAATAATTTATTGTAGCAGTACTCCAAATACCCAATCGCCACACAATCAGCTCTGTAATACACATGAAGCCATCTGTAAGCTTACAACGATGATTCTTCAAAACTTTTAAGGAACATTGCAATATTTTCATAGTACGTGTTTAATTATTCTATCTGTCTATCCTTCCAGTGTCGCGCCAGCCTCAGTAAATATACAACGCGAGGCAGGAACAATACGTGAACTTGCTAGCGCTGCAGCACCATGTCCTCGCATGTTTAATTATTAACAATACAGATTATTTAAATGAAGTTAAAGTTTTATCTGTATAATACAATAAACATATTTTGCTGCATTTCATCTTAAAAATGATATTGTTATCATATGTAAATATGCGCATTATAGAGTGGCGCAGGTTGTGCAATATTATAACTGTAATGCAAGTTTACAGTGGGGTAATTGTACATATAAGTACAAACAGTTCTACAAGGAGCAATTGATTGAGTGTGTTTGCAGTACTTGGGATGAAACTGCTTCTGAACCGCGAGGTCCGTATGGGAAAGTCTCTGAAGCATTTGCCGTGGCTGAGGCAGGGTGTGCTTGATGCTGTATACCAATAATTCTCTTTCCGATCAGCTGCTGCTGTGATTCCCCACTCAGATACAGTGATATAAATACTCCGAGTGGTGCAGTGAGAGTAATATGGAAAAAGATGATCTGCTGTGGCAACTCCTAACGGGAACAGCTAAAAGAAGAAGAAAAAAAGGTGCAGTGAGAGTAACGCTAGAGCAGTTATGATATTTGGAATACTATGGCTATTCCCTGGGCCATTATATTGTTACAGGTTAATTACAATCAGATGCATTACACTAATAAACAATATGCAGTTAGTTTCAATGTATTTATAAAGCCATGTCAGGAATGTGGATCTAAGAAAGAAAGGGTAACCGCACAGGAACAGTAGCACTGCTTTGACGCTGGGTGCCGCCAGTCTGCAAAACCGAGCGGAGAACTTGCGTACGACAGGGTATGAGGTACCGTGGAAATGTGCGTGGCTTTACGCCAAGTTTAGGTTTTATACATCGTGATTTGAACATGGAAACATTCTTACGCAACATTTCTGTGCATATGCGCCATTTATACATGATGCCCCAGGTCACTTAATTTTTCTGCTTATTGTGCAGCCCTATCTCTATATTTCATTTATTGCAAAATTGTCTGTTATGTATTGCGAAACTGTCTCTTCATCATTTCTCTAAGAGATTCTTTGAAAATCTGAACAGCAACAGAATAGCCAAGAAGAAGGGCAAGAAGTGTATAAGCAACAAAAAGGGAAACAATTAAACTATTCTGACTTAGGTTTTCATCTATGTACAGATAAGCAGCATGCCAGTAGCTTTATGAATAATCATATAAAAAAAAGAAAGCATTTGGAATAGAGTATGAAATGTTAATGGGAAAAAAAATAAAACAACACACATTACCTGAACCTTTTCTTCAAGCAGTCCAACATAAGTCAGTGTTGGTATGCACAAACTTTATATAAACATGTGATTAATACAGCAAGCTGAATTAACATTTAGAACTATCTGGAAATGTATTTTTAAATACATAAATTTGAATTCTAGAATAAGAAATGCATTTTTAACAAATTTGTATTTCATAAAATAAAATACATTTTTTTGGCACTCTGGCCAGGGATTGTTCCTGCCATTGTGGCTGATGATTTCTGGGGTATAGACTCCAGCTTTACCGTGACCATATTCAGGATAAACAGGTTTGGAAAAAGAGAGGTGGATGGATGAATATTTCAGCCTTATTTCTTGATAGTTTTATATGGGTTTTGTGAGATATTTATTTCAAATTGATTTAAAAATATCTTTAAAAAGACAGTTATTTCAGAAATATCTTTACATCTATTAAGATATCTGAACTACAAATAAATATATCTGATCTTTTTGCAACTGTCTCACAATATTACCTGTCCATTTTCAGATATCTGACATTCATTTCAATATATCTCTAAATAAGTTCATGTACATTTCAAGATATCTCTGCTGCATTTTGTGATCTGGTAAGAAGTCCCATTGAATGTAATTATTTTGGGATATATTCAAATCTATTATGTACATCTTGAAATGCACTCGAGATATCTCAGACTGTATTATATTTATCTTAAAATGTAAAAGAACTTATTCTGGGATATTTTGAAATGAGTTTTAGACACCTGAAAATGTGATGTAGTAGATTTTGAGCTATCAATAAATTTTAATTGGCTTGCCATACAGATTTCAGGTAACATAATGTGCATGGCATTTAGAATTATTAATTCAGTATGCTTATTCTAACATAGAACTGGGTGCCAAATTCCATCATGGTAACATTGTTAAATATACTGTATTTACCTACTGTAGCCAGGGTTGCTATATGTGAGGTTTTCACCCCAAACTGGGCAATGCTTGAAAGCCTTGTGTAGACCAGATTTTGATTTGGTAATGTGTATGTTTCTCGTGTGGCCATCAAAAAGCAAAACTCTAAGAGGAACGCAACCGGGATATCTACAGCCCTAAAACATCCCCTGGACATTAACAGCGTCATTCATTGGGCTAATCCAAGGGTGGGTTTTTAGCTGTCATTGGGCTGGAAATATTTCCAGGACCTGACAACCCTGACAGTAGCTGTGTGCATACAGCACTTACTGTGATCCAGTGTACTAGCAGTTAATAATTGTTGATTTAAATACTGTATTCACACAGATTATATTTTATAAATATGTGTGTATATGTACAGTATATACATAACTGAATAAATACAATGTTTTGTTTCATATGTTTTGTGCTTAAGATTATATTAAAGTAACCAGCATGACACAGCAGCAGCAGTTTATTTGAAAGAATAATCTGCAATGTGGAACATCATCAATCACCTCTTAGTTAAGCTAGAGACATTTTTCTGTTGTACTGACGTTGGGAAATCCAATTATGCATTCTACGGTTAAACTGGGTTCAAATCAAGTCTTTCATTAAAAACTATTCATAAGAACTTAAAAAAACTAAATTGGAAAAGACGGTGTTCCAAAACAGTTATTGCAAACGAAGTTGTTACCATAAGGAAAATGGCAGTGCATTTGAATTTGCATCGCAAAATGGTGGTGCCCAGACAAAAAAGGACCCACAAAACTTACAGCATACAGGCACCTCCAGAATAACAATAAAAATAAATAACATCCAGAAATGTATCATTAACACATGCAAAAATGACATAGACAGAATTTATACATCAAGAAACACAGCCTGAAAGAGTATTAAATGGAAGCCCATCACTTAAGCCAAGTGCTTTGTGATTTAGGAAGATGTTGAAAACACATAGTTAGCAGTAAAATAATAGGAAGAAATGTAGGAATGTGAGAAGAAGTCCTCATAATCATGGAGAGAAATTCGAAGCAGAAAAGTAATATTAACTCAGATTATCTTGGCTCAAAGATGGGTTATGGCAAAGTTACCACATTATCACATTTTATGAATACAAAACTAACTAAAAATTTAAAAAAAAAAATATGAATTTTCTCCTTAGTTTATTAACATGCCAAATAAATAAAAGGTTACGCAAATACCTTTTCATTATGATATTTGCTAAATGTACCTCAATTGTAACATTATGGTTTTAGTTTTTTGTCCAAGTTCTGAATTTCATGCTACTTGATTGTTCAGGTTTTAACACTATCTATCAATGGTAGATTTATAATTAATTTGCATCACACTACTGTAAATTCTTAATTTGCCATACATGTATATAACCAGCAGCATTTATTTGTATAGCACATTTTCATACATAAGATGTAGCTCAGAGTTCTGTAAAAGATGCAAAAGGATAAGTTACAAGCAAAGAAAAACATTAAAATTAGATAGTAATAATAATAATAAATATTACAGAACAAATAAACAATGTGCACTTATATATGATATATGTGTTGTAATAAATAACAAATCATAGTATTTGAATCAAATAAAATTCACATTCACCTTTTTTGAGGCTGCACAGCATCTTCAAGTTGATGCTTAATGACTGCAAGTTCATCACAGGGCACACTCACCCACACACCCAAACCTGGCCAATTTATGACAACCAGGCAATAAAATCTGGACTTTTTTGGGATATGGACTTTTTTGGGAAACAAGTGTCCAGGTAAACCTATACAGGTATATTCATAGTCCACAAACACAACCAAATTGAATGGCAACACTTAAACATACATATAGTTTGTTTTCTAACAGTTGATGAAGCTTTGAAAGAAATACATTTTCACAGTCCAAGAAAATATTAAAAACAGGTGAAAATGTAATCAGGATTTAAAATAGGAAGTTGCACAGCTGAGCATAGTTCAGTGTGAAAATAATGTACTGTTAAATTTGCAAAGATGATTCCATTAGATAAAGTATGCTATAAATCTCTCAACTACAAAAAGGCTTTATAATCCATCTGGCCAGAATCACTGGATACCAATAGCAGAAGCTTGAAATTCTGGGAAAATTAAAAAAGCAGACTTGCAAAAATTTACCATTTTATTATACATATACTGTATAATTTTTATGAAATGCTATAAAGCAGAATGTTCTGTTTTTACATGTCACAGTTTTGTACTATAGTGTAAAGGTCCGGCTATTTGAATTATATAGTGTCTCGTTCCAACAATACCGCATATAACTAGAATGTAGTGTAATCCATTCATATGTCTACTAGTATTATTAATATATATTTCATTCAAACTTTTTTCACTGAAAGCACCTTGGAAGTAAGCATTGCATTAAATTGTCGACAAGAATTAATAAAAAGTAATAAGCAGATTAATGTAACAAAGGTATTTTATTTTGCAAAATAGAACTGAGATGTTAAATGATGAAAATCTGAAAGTGCTTTATAGAATCACATTTTTGTTGCTATTTCTCATCAATCTTTTCTTTATTAATTAATCATTCAAAAAATGTGTTTTGACATTTTGCTTTCCCTACCATTTACAATGAACTACTGTCCCATGCACAAAAAACTTTCCTAAAATGTACCTTTTTTGGGGTGAGATTATAGCCCCTTATAATGAGATTTATAAGTAACATATAACTCCTCATCAATGCCTGCTAGTAAAAGTACCCTCAATGGTAAAAGTAGGTAGTCTTCACTTGGTGCAGTCACCATAATGTTTCTCATTTTTCTTATTGATTGTCAGCTGCTGTTTTCTTAAAGCTCATTATCATTCCATTACAATATTCAAAGACACTAAACTTTAAATGTAAAATAGTTTTTTTTTTGCCTGTAGTTTCCATCCAAACATTAATTATACGCCCCTGCTTCATCCACATCCAGGGTAAGGAGAGTCAGAGACTATCCTGCCACCCTAGACTTGGCCCTAGGCTATTACAAGTTGTCAATGATTTGTTGTTGTTCTGTTTATAGTTACATACATATAAATACTGGTTTTAATTTCTGGTTCACAAATTAATTTGTATTATATTCCGGATGCTGTTTTGATTCATTTTCAGTTAAAATTATCATCAGTATTTTTATTAAATAATCATTCAAGTAATGAGGAAGGGAGGTCAGGATGTCACTCAGGCTTTTCTCGGAGAAGGTGGGGAAACATTGACCACAGTATTGGAGGGAGAGGTGTTAGGAGCACTTCAGAAAGCTTCTACAACAGGTGGAAATCCCTGTTATAGAGGTGGGTATGAGGCAAGACAAGAAACTTTGGATTTGAGGTCCATTTCAGTGAATAATTTTACTGCAGTGATTACTCTATACTGGGCAAAGTCACTGTGAAGATCTTAAATTTAACTGGAAATGCTTTTGAGTATTTCAGCATGTTTCTCAGCTTACAGTCCTTCAAAATGAATCATTTTCTTTGTCTGTTCTACAGATGAGTCAAGGAGAGTGCATCTTATCTGAATAATATGTAGCACTGTTTGTGTCTAACTGATTTATAATGCATGTGTTGTTGTATGAAGTAATTTAAAAACAAGAAATGGTTTTCTTTTCAGGCTAAAAAATATAAATAAACCAGAAAGATGATGAGAAAAAAGAATGAAAAATCTAAGATAACATAACATTCTCAATACTGCTTAATATAATGTAGGGTTCAAGATGGGGACATAGTTTATCCCTGCAGTACTGGGCACAAGGCAAGGAAATAAAGACTGAAAAATAAGTGTATGGTGAGGAAAAATAATTTGCTGGATCAGTAACAGTGATATGAAGAAAGTTAAATATATGCTGATTTGAAGTGTAAATTATTTTATTAAAATGCTATGGCATTACTAATGTCTTATCAAGAGTTGTGCACCACTGGAATATTCTTTTTGTAAACTAAAATTTTGGATGATCCTCATTTTATAAAGTGTGTCTAAGGAGGAATTTATGCATGAAATAATTCTCTTGAAACTTTTAAGATTATTAGGATCTTCAGAAAGATCGAATAAAAGCTATAGAAGAACATGCATCATCAGGAAACACATCAAGTATCACCAGCAGAAAAAAAATAAAGTGATCATGTATATGTATGATATTTGAGGTATTTTATTTGTGATCAGTTATTGTTTGAGAAGAATATATTATACATAGCAGTATAAAAACAGGAAAACATGTATAGTATATAAAATTACAGGTAACTCAAAGAAAAACAAATAACAAACTGTGTTTGAAAAGTCATTCACTTATTAATGTTAGACAATAGAGAGGTTGTAAACACCAGCACCCCAATCCCTCCCCAAAGATTCCATGGCTCCAACTCAAAATGCCCATTCACCCGTGACAGCAAACAACCAATTATCCATAGTATGCACAATATGCCTGAAGTCCCATTAATTCTCAAAATATAAGCAGAGAAATCCAGTAAGATCAGTAATTTTGGTGATACAAGTATTTGAATATCCAGAATGGAGGTAAGGGCACTCGTAACAAGATTCCACATTTCTGCCACCCTGGGGCATTCCCAAAAAGTCATGCATAAAGGTGCCAGGCACCTTAGATGGGCAAAAATTACAGTCTGGGGAATCGGCCTTACCTATAAAAAAACAGGAATGAGAGCTAAGTGCAAAGGCAAATTTATTTAGTGGTTATACAGGCAGGGGAGCAGATAAAACAATGCCCTATGCTTTAATAGCCGATCTTACCTGGTGACAGAGGAAAAAGGAGTAGGTTGGAATTGAGAATTCCATTCATAATAACTGAAAGGGTTCAAGGCCACTGGAATCAAAAATATCACCTAATGTATGAATACCTGCCTTATACCACACAAAGAAAGTGATCAGATGACATCCAGAATTAAGGGCACTTTTATCAAAATTAGGTGAATATGAGTGCCACTTCAGAATGGGGTTAAAATATGCTCTACCTGAACCCAGGCCCGGTTCTAGAGGCAAAGCTGCCATCATGCCATTTAATTTCAGCCGCCCCCTAACCCTTCACTCGTTTAAACACTGAACACTACAAAAACTTTTGATTGAGGTGCCACAATTCACGTGTTGTGACTTGCCCGTTTTTCTTTGAAGCAAGTTACCGACATTCGACGGGAAAAGATGATCCCCGCACCGAGCCTGTGTTTTGTTGAGGGCGGCCTGAACCCAAACATGCAACTTATGGGTGAGAGTTGTACAATTAACATCTTAGATTTAACACCACAGAAATGGAGAGAAGGTAAGTAAACACAAGGTACCAAATTATGTTCTAAAGTTAACCAAGATGGGGTCACCATCTTCTTAGTATACCATTGCCAAGTAGACCTAAGAACATAAGCAACATGATATCACTCAAAGTCTGGAAACGCAAGCCAACATCCACCTTAACATGAGTCAATGTGCTCTTTTTATTCCATAAAAATCTTGATAGCACCAACTTAACCTCTTTCCGAAAACCAGGGGGAGAGGCCAGAGGAACTGTAACGTTAATATAATTTAAACAAGGTTAAAAATGAATTTTACTAATAGGTACAGTGAGACCTTTGTTCACGAGCATTTTTCCGTCATGAAATTTGTCTCCATACATGAGTAGTTACTCAGAAGCTGAGTGTTTTTCGAACATGATCAAACATGTATGGCGTCTGATTCTTGAGTCAGTCTAAGCCCGTCCTTTGCTGAATTAATATGTGAATTATTTTATTGTGAACACGTTACCAGTTTTTTGTGTATTTTACTGTTGAGTTATGAAAGTGTACGACCAGCATGGGGCCAAAGAAAGCATTAAAGAATTCACCCATGAAGAAATTAGTGAAAATAACTATAGAACTGAAAAAAGAGATCATCAAAAAACGCAAAGATGGTGTTTGTGTGGCTGATCGGGCATGCCAATACGAAAAAGCAACGTCGACAATATGTACCATTCTTAAAGAGAAAGATAGATTCAAGAGTACTGATGTGGCAAAAGGTGTTTAAGTGTTAATAAAACAAAGACCTAGAGCAATCGATGATGTTGAAAAGTTGTTCCTAGAGTGGATAAACTAGAAACAGGTAGCAGGTGATAACTTTTCTGAGGCAATCATCTGTGAAAAAACAACTTGCTCTTGTTAAGAAAACCCCTGGAATGAGTGATTAAGAAGTGGAATCATTTAAAGCAAGCAGTGGATAGTTTGAGAAGTTTAAAAAAAGAAGCAATATTCATAGTGTCATAAGGCATGCCAAAGCCGCAAGCTCAGATAAGGTAGCCACCAAGAGACACATCAATGAGTTCCTGGAGTTTTATCGATAGTAAGGGGTACCTGCCACTACAGTATATACAATGTATGTTTATCAACAGTTCTGGGTTGTGGAATGGATTAATTAAATTTGCATTATTTCTTATGGGAAAATTCAATTCAAAATACAAGCATTTCTGTTCATAAGTCACTTTCTGGAATGGATTAATCCCGTGAACCGAGATTCTATTGTAATTGTGTCTGAAAATATAAATTTAGTTTATCCCATGCACAAATTGAGTCCTTTCTTGCTTTGAAAGTACTCCTGTAATTAACTAATGAAATTTCAGTCAAGGAAGAAGAAACTGTGAGCCCTAAGTATTAAAATGATATGACCATGGGTATACTGTTAGGTGACATTAAATGAATAATGGAGATGCCCCCATTGCAAGAGAGTAGACTTCGATCAACTAATTTTGTAACCCAAAAGAAATTCATATGTTGAAAAGATGGACAGTATTGTTGGTATGTCAGTCACAGCATTACCAAGATATAGAAGCATATCATCAGTGTATAATGAAATTTTATGTTCGGTGTTGGCCACAGTTATTGGTGTGAAAGTAAAACTCAAACGTGGCACCATAGCCAGGGGCTCTAAAATGAGAATGAAAAGCAAAGATGAAAGCAAGCACCCCTGATTAACGCTATGCTGCAAATTAAAAGGGTAAGATAAAGTTGAGTTTGTGCATACTGTAAATGTTGTATTTGAGTACAAGGTTTTTACTATGTTTGGAAAACCTACACCAAACCAAATCACCATTAATGTGCTCCAGACAAACTTCCTGTTCAGTCTAACAAATGCCTTTCTCTGAATCCAGAGAGAGCAATGCAGTCAAAGATCTGATATTAGAAGAGGCATCAATTAGATACAATAGTTTTCTTATATTGTCTGCAGAATATCTTGTACACATAAACCCAGTTTCATCTTGATGAATCAGTTTTTCAATGATATTTTTTAAGCTAACAGACGGAACCTTTCCAAATATTGTCACATCGCTATTTATAAGAGCAATTGGTCGGTAATTAATGCATTTGGTTGCATCCTTACCCATTTTGATATTTCTGGATATGGCAGAGTTTAGCATTTCATACAGAGGGACAGATAAACAAGACCAGAAAGCCTTATGTAACTCAATTGCCAATCCATCCAGACCAGGGGCCTCACGCATAACACCAGGTGTAGAATTCACCCTAAAACAAGGTGTACAGACAAAAGCGGAAATGTGCCTACACAAAAAAATCCAGATGCATAAATGCACATTTTTTCACCATATAAATCCCGGTCAGCGTGAAAAGTAACACACGTGTACATGCCTGCTGCCGCTCCCCCAGCTACTCCCAGAATTACGCCTCTTTGAATATGCAAATCAATATAAATAGCCCTTAAGCTCAGCGTTCTGTGAAAAGACAATGGCAAAAGCATGGGGGAAAATAGAAGAATTTCAGCAAATACCAAGTGGATGCAAGAAAAAACGTACTATTTGTTGGTTTAAACAGTGGAAGTTGATCGTGTGACATAGAGTGTCGGAGAAACTCAAAAGCTTAAGTTCACAAAGCTGCACAGTACCTGAAATAAAAAAGTTGTCAGATATCAAAGTCACCGTAAAAAGGTGAGTCGTAGCCCACCGTCTGAGTGTCATATGGAAGCTTATTAGAGTACAGAGAAAAGAAAAAAAATAGGAACACAGTGGGAAAAAGCTCTAAATGTCAACTTTAATCTCAAAATTTCCACTTTAATCATGTAGTATATTTTGTTATTAAAGTAGAACATCATAAACTTCATCTTAAAATCATTTCATTTACTAGTTTCTCAAATCCCATTGTAACTAAAGTAGCACATTAAATGCTTTGTATTGTATGTGTTCTTCTATGTGCTCTATGTGTGTGAATTACTATGTGCTTCTTAAACGGGCTTTCTCCGACAGGACACAGAATCCATTACATTCGTAATATTACAGCTCTCTGAACAATTTAAATACTGAGATGTATACTTGATATTATTTTCATGATGACTGGAGTTAAACCATGTTATTAAATATGGGAAAACAGTGGCATAGTGATAGTGACGAGCTGACACCCTGTCCAGAGATAGTTCCTGCCTCACACAAAATGTTTGCTGCACCGTTTGCGACCTTTGATGAAATAATTTACTGCAGCAGTACTGTCTCTTTCAAACATACTAACCCCCAATTCCTGTCAACAACAACAACATTTATTTATATAGCACCTTTTTTCATACAAAAAATGTTCCTCAAAGTGCTTTACATAAATAATAGAAAAATAAAAGACACAGTAAAAAATTTAAAATAAGTCAACATTAATTAACAGAGAATAAGAGTAAGGTCCGATGGCCAGGGAGGACTGAAAAAACAAAAAAAAACTCCAGACAGCTGGAGAAAAAAATAAAATCTGCAGGGATTCCAGACCATGAGACCGCCCAGTTCTCACGGAAGGACTTGATGATGATGGTCATGCAGACTTCTGGCTTTTTAGTCCATCAATATTGGAGCATCATGATGCTTTCAGTAGATAGTGGTGGCGCAGGCCGCCACCACAAAGAAACCGGAAAAAGATACAGAAGAGAGAGTAGGGGTTAGTACAGATTTTAGAGCCACCATGAATATTTATTATAATAAATTGAACATACAGAGTATCAGGATTAAATTAAAGTGAAGTTATGAGAAGGCCATGTTAAAGTTATGTGTTTTCAGCAGTTTTTTAAAGTGCTCCACTGTATTAGCCTGTCGAATTCCTATTGGCAGGCTATTCCAGATTTTAGGTGCATAACAGCAGAAGGCCGTCTCACCACTTCTTTTAAGTTTTGCTCTTGGAATTCTAAGGAGACACTCATTTGAGGATCTAAGGTTACGATTTGGAATATAAGGTGTCAGACATTCCTATATATAAGATGGAGCGAGATTATTTAAGGCTTTATAAACCATAAGCAGAATTTTAAAGTCAATTCTGAAAGACGCAGGTAACCAGTGTAGTGACATCAAGTTCGGATTTTCTTTTCCTAGTTAGGATTTTAGCAGCTGCATTCTGCACTTGTTTCAAACGATTTATGTCTTTTTTGGGTAATCCTGAGAGAAGTGCGTTACAGTAATCTAGTCGACTGAAAACAAAAGCGTGAACTAGTTTCTCAACATCTTTCAATGATATAAGAGGTCTAACTTTTGTTATGTTTCTTAAGTGAAAAAATGCTGTCCTATTGATCTGATTAATATGGGATTTAAAATTCAGGTTACAGTCAACAGTTACCCCTAAGTTTTTCACTTCCGTCTTGACTTTTAATCCTAATGCATCAAGTTTATTTCTGATAACCTCATTGTATCCATTATTGCAAATCACTAAAATTTCAGTTTTCTCTTTATTTAGCTTGAGAAAATTACTATTCATCCATTCAGAAATACAAGTCAGACATTGTGTTAGTGAAACAAAAGAGTCGGAGTCATCAGGTGCTATTGATAAGTACAGCTGTGTGTCATCGGCATAGCTGTGGTAGCTCACATTGTGCCCTGAGATAATCTGACCTAATGGAAGCATATAGATTGAGAAGAGCAGCGGACCCAGGATAGAGCCTTGTGGAACACCATATAGGATATCATGTGTCTTTGAGTTGTAATTACCACAACTAACAAAGAATTTTCTCCCTGCCCAAGTACCCAATCACCACACACCACACACTTGGAAAAAAATTCTCTCCAAGTACCCAATCACCACACAATTAGCTCTGTAATAAATGTTAAGCCATCTGTAAGCTTAAAATGCTGATTCTTCTTTTAGGGAACATTTTTTAATGTTTCATTATTCTATCCATTTGTCCTTCGTGTCGTTCCAGCCCCAGCAAGAATACAGCGCGAGGCAGGAACAATCCCTGAACGGGGTGCCATCTCGTTGTTAATGCTGCAACACTGTGTCCTCACATGTTTAATTATTAATAATATAGATTATATAGATTATTCATTTTATCTGTATAATGTAATAAACATATTTTGCTGCATTTGATTTTAAAAATTATATCGTCATCATATGTAAATACGCACTTTATGAAGTGGCTCAGGTTGCGCAATATTATAACTATATTGCAAGTTTACAGTGAGGTAGTTGTACTTATAAGTACAGACATTTCTACAATGAGCACTTGAACTGATTGAGTGTGTTTATAGTTCTTGGGATGAAACTGTTTCTGAACCGCGAGGTCAGTACAGGAAAGGCTCTGAAGCAATTGTTATATGAGAACAGTTCAAATAGACTTTGTGCATGGCTGAGGCAGTGTGTGCTAGATGCTATATGTTGATAATTCTCTTTCAGATCAACTGCTGTACAGCTGTGATTACACACTCAGACACAGTGGGATAAATACTCAGAGTGGTGCAGTGAGAGTAAC